>NC_086449.1:794705658-795005658 GCF_028390025.1 Pseudophryne corroboree | reverse complement strand
TGGATTGCTTGTAGTTTCTCAGGATCCATCTCTAGTCCGGAACCGGACACAATGTACCCTAGAAACGGAATGGACTTGACTTCAAAGACGCATTTTTCTAATTTGCAATAGAGATGATTGACACGGAGACGGGACAGAACCTCTTTAACCCAAAAACGATGTTCCTCTAAATCGTTGGCAAAAATGAGGATATCGTCTAGATAGACCACGACATGACGGTATAGAATGTCTCTGAAGATCTCATTGACAAAATGCTGGAAGACAGCTGGAGCATTGCTCAATCCGAAGGGCATGACGAGGTACTCATAATGTCCGTCACGGGTGTTAAAGGCGGTCTTCCACTCGTCACCCTCACGGATCCGGATGAGATTGTATGCACCTCGCAAGTCCAGCTTTGTAAAGATGGTAGCTCCGCTAACTCTGTCAAAGAGCTCAGTAATCAGGGGTAAAGGATAACGGTTCTTGATGGTAATGTCGTTCAAACCTCTGTAGTCGATGCACGGCCGCAGACCACCATCTTTCTTTTTTACAAAAAAGAAGCCTGCGCCGGCTGGAGAAGAAGAAGGTCGAATGAACCCCTTTGCTAGGTTCTCTTTAATATATTCCTCCATAGAATGCGTCTCAGGCAGAGACAACGGATAAGTTCGGCCTCGAGGTGGAACCTTCCCTGGAACGAGATCAATCGGACAGTCCCATTCTCTATGAGGAGGAAGGATATCAGCAGAAGCTTTACTGAACACATCCGTGAAATCTTGATATGGAGGAGGTGGAACATCAGACGACCTGGGGGAGGAAGAACAGACAGGCAATACTTTAAACAAACATGTCTCAGCACAGGAGGAACCCCATGCCAGGATTTGCGTAGTCGTCCAATCAATTGTAGGATTGTGAAGACGGAGCCATGGAAGGCCCAGGACCACAGGATGTGTGGCTCTTGGAATCACTAAAAAAGAAATAAGTTCGGAATGAAGAACTCCCACTCTCAGACGAACTGGTAGAGTCCTTAAAGAAATAACTGCATCAAAAATTTTGCTGCCATCCACGGCAGTTAAAGAAATGGACGAAGGAAGTCTCTCGGTGGGTAGGGACCACCGTTTAACATAGGCTTCGGTAATAAAGTTCCCAGCTGCTCCGGAATCAAGGAGGGCAATGACGTTCCGATAACGTTGAGCAACTTGAAGCGAGACTGGGAGATTACAATCTTGAGGAGATGGAGAGGAGATCATTACTCCTAGCCGGCCCTCTCCTTGGCGAGCTAGGATTTGGAGTTTCCCGGACGTTTGGGACAGGCATTAATGGTGTGAGACGGAGCTGCACAATAGAGACAGAGAAACTCGGAGAGACGTCTTCGGCGCTCAGCAGGAGTTAAACGGGAACGGCCAAGTTGCATGGGCTCATCTTTAGATGGTGACAGTTGACGAGGAGGAGGAGCAGAAGATTTTGGAGCAGATGATCTTCCACGCTTAGTTGCTCTCTCTCTGAAACGTAAATCAACTTTCGTGCAGAGTGAGATTAGCTCATCTAACTTAGAAGGTAAGTCTCTGGTAGCTAACTCATCTTTAATACGCTCAGATAAGCCATGCCAGAATGCAGCATACAGGGCCTCGTCGTTCCATGCCAGTTCGGATGCCAGGATCTGGAACTGTATCAGATATTGTCCTACAGTACGTGACCCCTGGCGTAAACGGAGAATCTCGGATGAAGCTGAGGTTACCCGGCCTGGCTCGTCGAAGATGCGCCTGAATGTTGACACGAAGGCAGTGTAGGAAGATAGCAGGGTGTCGGACCTCTCCCATAACGGTGATGCCCAATCAAGGGCTGAGCCACTGAGAAGAGAAATAATGTAGGCAATTTTTGTACGGTCACTGGGAAAATTGCCAGGTTGTAGCTCAAACTGAATCTCACACTGGTTGAGAAATCCCCTGCAGAATCTTGGAGATCCGTCAAATTTTGCTGGCGTTGGAAGATGAAGACGTGGAGCAGAAATGGGTAAGGTGGGTGGGGTTATAGCTGGAGTCACTGTGGTTGACGCACCAGACGCGCCTGATCCACGGAGAGTTGTCTGAATCCCATCCAGCCGAGTAGAGAGATCCTGGAGACAGCGGATGATGTGGCCCTGTGCAGCCTCCTGATGTTCTAGTCGGGCTGCCAGTTCTTGCATCGGCCTGGCCGCTTGATCCTGGTCTCCGGCTGGATTCATTAGGTCAGTGCTTACTGTCACAACCGAGGGCCTGAGCTGACGGGAGGCAGCCTCAGTTGTAGGGGCTGAGATGTACCGGAACCTGGGAGGTTGTATCAGACCCCTGGACATGTAAGTAACATGAATAATAACTGCCCGAAGGCGTGACCACGACAACTTGGATAAAAGTCAATGATGTTTATTATGACAACTCCGCAACACAGCAGCAGTAAAAGAAAACGTAAAAGTCAGCAAAGAATAAATACAGTTCCTGGGTACTACAGGATGGCAGGAGCCACAGGGCACTGGTAGTGTGAGATAGTTCTTATGATCTTCTAGATGGAAAGTCCTTACCAGGCCCGACTGTAGCAATGGAGATAACCCAGGATTGTGCCAGCTGGTGTTCCAGGAAAAGCTGGGTTGCTGAAGATAAAACAGCTGCTGTGGATACTGGCTGGAACCAGACTGTTGTTAGCACGGAGTGGATACTGGCTGGAACCAGTTAAATAATAAATGAACTTGGGAGCGATGAAATATGAACTGAAATGTAGAACTTGAGAGCGGAGAAATAATAATACCGGTGGAGAGTGGTAAAGTGTAGAAAGGACACCGGCCCTTTAAGGGAAGCTGTACTCTGCTGGAAGCTGAGCTGGAAGCAGGTAATGTTGTAGCTGGAAACAGATGAATCCACAATGGATTGGAGAGTCAGGCTACACCGCAGGTGGAATGCTGGTGCGGGTCTCTATGGTGGAAGTCTTGAGACAGGAGCTGGAACCTGGAAGACAATCACAGGAGAGAGACAAACAGGAACTAGGTTTGACAACCAAAGCACTGACGCCTTCCTTGCTCAGGCACAGTGTATTTATACCTGCAGCAAGGAAGGGATTGGCTAGGCAATTATGCAGATTATCAATACTGAGAACAGATTGGTGGAAATGATCAGCTGACAGAATCCAAGATGGCTGCGCCCATGCAGACACTTGGAGGGAAGTTTGGTTTGTAATCCATGTGGTAATGAAAACAGTAATGGCGGCGCCGGCCACCGGAGACAGGAGGCGCCAGGCTGACAGATGCACATCCAACCACGCGGACACAGCGGAGGCCGCGGCTGACGTAATCGCCACTCAGACACTCTGCATGCAGAAGTTCAGGGATGGCGGCGGAGGCCGCGGGAGACGCCATGCCAGGTGTAATATGGCGTTTACTGTGACAGCGTCCCAGAGTGACAGGAGAGGATACAGGAATGTACACATCAGGATAACAGATGGGATCCGGTCCTGGAGCGCTGAGCCAGCCTTAGGAGGCATCTGATGGGTAAGAAATGGCGTCCAGATACCCGGATCGTGACAGCCTGTTTTCGACAATGCCAATCCGACTTTTTTAAAGTCGAATCGGCATTGTCGAAAACGGGCCAAAAACCTGTAGAAAATCCCCACAAATTCGACAAAATACGTGGATCCACGGCTAATCCACTGATCCACGTGTTTTCCGATAAGTTGGAATTTCAGACAAGTTGGAAAAACAGCACTGGATATGAATAGGACAAATCCAGATTCGACCTATAAAAGTCGGAAAATGCAGTTTTTCTGACAAGTCGGGAATTCCGACAATAATTGAATAGACGCCTATCATGGGATATATTCAATGCTTGTCGGATCCGACAAAAGCAGTATTCAATGAACTGTCTGAGTTCAGCTCTCTGAGGGAGAGCTGTCACTCGGGTGACAACAGAGGCCCTCTCTTCCCTTGACACCCCTCCCGTGCTGCCGCCCCCAGCCTTAGCCTGCTCCGGTACCGCGCTCCCGCGCTCCTGCCTATACCGCCGCCCCTGTCTCCCTCCCGCCTACTACTTCCACCCTCGGATACTACACACACACGGCGTGGAGCTGGAGCGGCATTGCCCAGTCACACCCAAGCAGCGTGAGCGAGGTGAGAGGACCAGGATCCGACAAACTCTCGACAATGCCAATCCAAAAATTTTAAAAGTCAGATTGACATTGTCGGAAACGTGGGCCAAAATCTGTCGGATTTGGCCACGTTTCTGACAAAAGCATGTGGATCCGCGGCTAATCCGCCGATCCACGTGTTTTGCGACAAGTCGGAAAAAATTAAGCCCCATTGAATAGGTCGGAACCCCTTCCTATCTAAAATAGTCGGAAACTGCCGTCTTTCCGACAACACAGCAGTTTCCGACTCCAATTGAATACCCCCTTATATGTATGTCACAGACGTTCATCTTTATTCTGTGTACTGAGAACTTGCGTGTTATAAGCCTGAATCTGCATCACATGCAACTATGCCGTAATTTAGTTTGCGAGCAGAAATCTAAGACCACCATGGATCTCTGCTCTTGCTTAGCCCCCCCAAACGGTCGTCATTGTTATGTCGACCATTTGCACCTGTCGACCTTACAACATTTTGACCTTGTCAACCATATGGGGTCAATTTATTGACTGTCTACCTAATTAGGGTCGACCTATCATCCAAATAAGGCTTGCTTACGACTTAAGGGGGAGGGGGGTACTCACGGAGCGATATTCTAAGCAATCTGACTAGATTGCTTAGAATATAAGCCTGATCGCTCCGTGTGTAGCCCTTACAGCGATAGCGATGCGCAGCCCCGCGCATCGCTATCGTTGCTGCTAGATTGGCCTGCCGTGCAGGTCAATCTAGCGGGTCGCTCACTTCACCCGCTGGGTGAAGTGAGCGCCCCCCCCCCCTGCACGCTCAGCACAGATCGCGCTGTGCTGAGCGGCGGGAGAGATGTGTGCTGAGCGGTTCGCTCAGCACACATCTCTCCTGCATCGGCCCGTCTATATGGGCCTTTAAAATCAGGCCCTACTGTATGTATTTATCACACATTGATAATCACATACTGTATGGATATTTAAAAAAAAAACACCTTATCCTAACAATCCATGACTTAGCGTGACCTTAAATAACCTTTGCTTATTTCCTGAATATCAGCAGTTCTTACAGAGAAGGCAACCCCAAAAAATGAATTTCATTTGTTTCCTAGTACTCCTATTAGCATTGACAGGGGGTCGTGGACCCCCACGAGGGAGAATAGCTGTCGGTATGCTGGGTGTCGGGATTCCGGCGCCGGTATACTGTGTGCCGGGATCCCGACATTCGGCATACTGAAGACCACCCGAGGAAGACCCCCATTTTTCCAGACCACGTGTTTCGAAATGTCCAGTTTCTGGAGGAGAATTCTGTATCGGGTAAAATATTTAGACCTTGTGTCTCATCGCATGGAAATGTTTGGATGGAGATATAATGTACTTCGGAGCCATGTCGGCATGTGCATCTCTGCTGACAGTATGACGGAGCACTCTAACATTTAACATGGAACTAAATCCAGAAGATGGCAACACAATAAACTCATTATGCAATACCTCCTCGGAACCAATTACATATCGGGTGTGACTGACAGCTGCCTCAGCCCTGTACTGTAGACTGGAGATAAGCTGCCTTTGAGGCACAGCAAATAAAGGTTAGTTGTAACGGGTGTAGTATGGTATGCCGGCGGCCGGGCTCCCGGCGACCAGCATAACGGCGCCGGAATCCCGACCGCTGGCATACCGACAGTGTGGCGAGCGCAAATGAGCCCCTTGCGGGCACGGTGGCGTGCTACGCGGCGCGCGCCACGCTGTTTATTCTCCTCGTGGACCCCCCAAGAGGGAGATAAAGTGTCGGTATGCCGGCTGGCGGGATTCCGGCGCCGGTATACTGTGCGCCGGGATCCCGACAGCCGGCAAACTGAAGACCACCCATTGTAACTGATGACAGAGACATAATGAGGCACTTTGTGCCTCTTCCCTCAGTGATGATAGTGGATTTATGGACTGTATTTTCCTGATTAAGTATTGGCAAAGTAGAGAGTAGTCTAGGAATTGTCTTGCGGTCGAGGCTGAGGTGAATGTTCAACATTTAATACTAGTGTATAATAAAGGGATTATAATACGCAGCACATGTGTTAGTCTGAATAAATGAGATTAGAGATTGGAGAGGTGTAGCTCACCTTACATACACCTGGAAAGGAGGAATAGGCTATGGTAGGGAGAGCAAACATGCCCCGATCACACCCAGGTCTACAGAACCAATTATTACATCACCAAATAGCTGTGCATTTTATAATTGGAATTGCTTCGAAGATCCTTTAGGATACATCCAGATGGATTTTATTTTTCCCTTTTTGTAAAAGCCACATGCATCATATACCTCTCAGACTGGGAAACTAGACAGCTCACATCACTACAAAACACCAATGTTTCCCGATCAGAAATCTGCATAATTCTCTTCATTTATGATTACCAATAAAAATTGACTGCAACAAAAAAAAAAAAACCTCCATTATTCTAAGATGTATGTCTGGCACAGATGCTGGGTAGCACATAAAGACAGTTCCCCCATACTCGAATTATGTGTTTATGAAAAGAGTGTGCATTCACCAATTCCCCTGGAGCAATGTCCTGGTCACTGAGTCATAATGAGCTGGCTGTCCCTTTTTCCAAGCACAGTTCCCAAGGCTGTTTGGCTTCAGCGCTCTTGGCTCTGGGCACTAGGGTCACTAGGGGGCATGAACAGGTCTCCGGGAAAATGGTGTGGTGGCCATTTTTCCAGTGATTTTCCTACTGCACATGTGCAAAACAATGGGAAAATGGGCGTCACACCATTTACCCAGTGATTTCTGCAGTGCTGCTGATCAGGACTGTTTATAGGCAATTTGGCTCCTAGTGCAAGCAGTACAAAATTGTGAAATAGACATTAAAAAATGAGCCCTCCCACACGCCCTAGACGTAAAAAACTGTGGGTGTGTGGCCTCATTAAAATGGGCAAGGCCTCGATAAAATGGGTGTGTCCTCGCAGGAAAATACTACCTTAACCCCCCCCCCCCCCCCTGTTTTTGACCCTGCAATAACAGACCTCAGCCACCACAGGAAAAAAAAAAAACATTTCACCATATAAAACCCCACACAGTAATGCCCCTTGCACCATATTGTGTCACCTGCACCATATTATGCCACTCACTGCAATGCCTGTGATACATTATGCCCTACAGTAAAGCTTCTAATTACTTTTAAATTACCTGCTTGTTGCCAGGGGTTTCATGCGCTGGCTGTCATACTCGTTGCCAGGGGTTTCATGCGCTGGCTGTCATACACGTTGGCAGGGGTTTCATGCACTGGCTGTCATGCTCAGTACCAAGTGTTTCAAGTGCTGGGTGTCATGCTCGTTGCCAAGGGTAATGCTGGTTGCCAGGGGTTTCATGAACTGGCTGTCATGCTCGTTGGCAGGAGTTTCATGTGCTGGGTGTCATGCTCGTTACCAAGTGTTTCAAGTGCTGGGTGTCACGCTCGTGGCCAGGGGTTTCATGCACTGGATGTCATGCTCGTTGCCAGGGGTTTCATGCACTGGATGTCATGCTCGTTGGCAGGAGTTTCATGTGCTGGGTGTCATGCTTGTGGCCAGTGGGTTCATGCACTGGATGTCATGCTCGTTGGCAGGAGTTTCATGTGCTGGGTGTCATGCTCGTTACCAAGTGTTTCAAGTGCTGGGTGTCACGCTCGTTGCCAGGGGTTTCATGCGATGGATGTCATGCTCGTTGCCAGGAATTTCACGCGCTGGGTGTCATGCTCGTGGCCAGGGGTTTCATGCGATGGATGTCATGCTCGTTGCCAGGGATTTCACGCACTGGGTGTCATGCTCGTGGCCAGGGGTTTCATGCGATGGATGTCATGCTCGTTGCCAGGGATTTCACGCGCTGGGTGTCATGCTCGTTGCCAGGGATTTCACACGCTGGGTGTCATGCTCGTTGCCAAACCACCTGGAGTGTGCTTGTCCCAACCTCATAGGCACACAACCACGTCCCCTACCTTTGGGACCAGCTACCATGCGCATAACACCCTCACCTGCCATGCAGCCCATATGGCCCGTGCTACATTTTGCTGGAACCAGGCATGCGGCCGCAAATGATGAATATGCGAGGCATTCTGACAATTCACTACTTACATGCTTTGTGGACCACCTTTACCCACTTACATACTGTGACAACATAAGATTCACAAAATTACATCTGCTATAAATTAGAGATGAGCGGGTTCGGTTTCTTTGAATCCGAACCCGCACGAACTTCACTTTTTTTTTTCACGGGTCCGAGCGACTCGGATCTTCCCGCCTTGCTCGGTTAACCCGAGCGCGCCCGAACGTCATCATGACGCTGTCGGATTCTCGCGAGACTCGGATTCTATATAAGGAGCCGCGCGTCGCCGCCATTTTCACACGTGCATTGAGATTGATAGGGAGAGGACGTGGCTGGCGTCCTCTCCATTTAGATTAGATTAAGAAGAGAGAGAGAGAGAGAGATTGCTGTGATACTGTAGATTAGAAGAGAGTGCAGACAGAGTTTAGTGACTGACGACCACAGTGACCAGTGACCACCAGAGACAGTGCAGTTGTTTGTTTTATTTAATATATCCGTTCTCTGCCTGAAAAAAACGATACACAGTCACACAGTGACTCAGTCTGTGTGCACTGCTCAGCCCAGTGTGCTGCACATCAATGTATTGTATATAAAGCTTATAATTGTGGGGGAGACTGGGGAGCACTGCAGGTTGTTATAGCAGGAGCCAGGAGTACATGATAAATAATATTATATTAAAATTAAACAGTGCACACTTTTGCTGCAGGAGTGCCACTGCCAGTGTGACTAGTGGTGACCAGTGCCTGACCACCAGTATATTAGTAGTATTGTATACTATCTCTTTATCAACCAGTCTATATTAGCAGCAGACACAGTACAGTGCGGTAGTTCACGGCTGTGGCTACCTCTGTGTCGGCACTCGGCAGGCAGTCCGTCCATCCATAATTGTATTATAATATATACCACCTAACCGTGGTTTTTTTTTCATTCTTTATACCGTCGTCATACTAGTTGTTACGAGTATACTACTATCTCTTTATCAACCAGTGTACAGTGCGGTAGTTCACGGCTGTGGCTACCTCTGTGTCGGCACTCGGCAGGCAGTCCGTCCAACCATAATTGTATTATATACCACCTAACCGTGGTTTTTTTTTCATTCTTTATACCGTCGTCATACTAGTTGTTACGAGTATACTACTATCTCTTTATCAACCAGTGTACAGTGCGGTAGTTCACGGCTGTGGCTACCTCTGTGTCGGCACTCGGCAGGCAGTCCGTCCATCCATAATTGTATTATAATATATACCACCTAACCGTGGTTTTTTTTTCATTCTTTATACCGTCGTCATACTAGTTGTTACGAGTATACTACTATCTCTTTATCAACCAGTGTACAGTGCGGTAGTTCACGGCTGTGGCTACCTCTGTGTCGGCACTCGGCAGGCAGTCGTCCAACCATAATTGTATTATAATATATACCACCTAACCGTGGTTTTTTTTTCATTCTTTATACCGTCGTCATACTAGTTGTTACGAGTATACTACTATCTCTTTATCAACCAGTGTACAGTGCGGTAGTTCACGGCTGTGGCTACCTCTGTGTCGGCACTCGGCAGGCAGTCCGTCCAACCATAATTGTATTATATACCACCTAACCGTGGTTTTTTTTTCATTCTTTATACCGTCGTCATACTAGTTGTTACGAGTATACTACTATCTCTTTATCAACCAGTGTACAGTGCGGTAGTTCACGGCTGTGGCTACCTCTGTGTCGGCACTCGGCAGGCAGTCCGTCCAACCATAATTGTATTATAATATATACCACCTAACCGTGGTTTTTTTTTCATTCTTTATACCGTCGTCATACTAGTTGTTACGAGTATACTACTATCTCTTTATCAACCAGTGTACAGTGTGGTAGTTCACGGCTGTGGCTACCTCTGTGTCGGCACTCGGCAGGCAGTCCGTCCAACCATAATTGTATTATAATATATACCACCTAACCGTGGTTTTTTTTTTCATTCTTTATACCGTCGTCATACTAGTTGTTACGAGTATACTACTATCTCTTTATCAACCAGTGTACAGTGCGGTAGTTCACGGCTGTGGCTACCTCTGTGTCGGCACTCGGCAGGCAGTCCGTCCAACCATAATTGTATTATAATATATACCACCTAACCGTGGTTTTTTTTTCATTCTTTATACCGTCGTCATACTAGTTGTTACGAGTATACTACTATCTCTTTATCAACCAGTGTACAGTGCGGTAGTTCACGGCTGTGGCTACCTCTGTGTCGGCACTCGGCAGGCAGTCCGTCCATCCATAATTGTATTATATACCACCTAACCGTGGTTTTTTTATACCACCTAACCGTGGCAGTCCGTCCATAATTGTATACTAGTATCCAATCCATCCATCTCCATTGTTTACCTGAGGTGCCTTTTAGTTCTGCCTATAAAATATAGAGAACAAAAAAGTTGAGGTTCCAAAATTAGGGAAAGATCAAGATCCACTTCCACCTCGTGCTGAAGCTGCTGCCACTAGTCATGGCCGAGACGATGAAATGCCAGCAACGTCGTCTGCCAAGGCCGATGCCCAATGTCATAGTACAGAGCATGTCAAATCCAAAACACCAAACATCAGAAAAAAAAGGACTCCAAAACCTAAAATAAAATTGTCGGAGGAGAAGCGTAAACTTGCCAATATGCCATTTACCACACGGAGTGGCAAGGAACGGCTGAGGCCCTGGCCTATGTTCATGGCTAGTGGTTCAGCTTCACATGAGGATGGAAGCACTCAGCCTCTCGCTAGAAAACTGAAAAGACTCAAGCTGGCAAAAGCACCGCAAAGAACTGTGCGTTCTTTGAAATCCCAAATCCACAAGGAGAGTCCAATTGTGTCGGTTGCGATGCCTGACCTTCCCAACACTGGACGTGAAGAGCATGCGCCTTCCACCATTTGCACGCCCCCTGCAAGTGCTGGAAGGAGCACCCGCAGTCCAGTTCCTGATAGTCAGATTGAAGATGTCAGTGTTGAAGTACACCAGGATGAGGAGGATATGGGTGTTGCTGGCGCTGGGGAGGAAATTGACCAGGAGGATTCTGATGGTGAGGTGGTTTGTTTAAGTCAGGCACCCGGGGAGACACCTGTTGTCCGTGGGAGGAATATGGCCGTTGACATGCCAGGTGAAAATACCAAAAAAATCAGCTCTTCGGTGTGGAGGTATTTCACCAGAAATGCGGACAACAGGTGTCAAGCCGTGTGTTCCCTTTGTCAAGCTGTAATAAGTAGGGGTAAGGACGTTAACCACCTCGGAACATCCTCCCTTATACGTCACCTGCAGCGCATTCATAATAAGTCAGTGACAAGTTCAAAAACTTTGGGTGACAGCGGAAGCAGTCCACTGACCAGTAAATCCCTTCCTCTTGTAACCAAGCTCACGCAAACCACCCCACCAACTCCCTCAGTGTCAATTTCCTCCTTCCCCAGGAATGCCAATAGTCCTGCAGGCCATGTCACTGGCAAGTCTGACGAGTCCTCTCCTGCCTGGGATTCCTCCGATGCATCCTTGCGTGTAACGCCTACTGCTGCTGGCGCTGCTGTTGTTGCCGCTGGGAGTCGATGGTCATCCCAGAGGGGAAGTCGTAAGCCCACTTGTACTACTTCCAGTAAGCAATTGACTGTTCAACAGTCCTTTGCGAGGAAGATGAAATATCACAGCAGTCATCCTACTGCAAAGCGGATAACTGAGGCCTTGGCATCCTGGGTGGTGAGAAACGTGGTTCCGGTATCCATCATTACTGCAGAGCCAACTAGAGACTTGTTGGAGGTACTGTGTCCCCGGTACCAAATACCATCTAGGTTCCATTTCTCTAGGCAGGCGATACCGAAAATGTACACAGACCTCAGAAAAAGAGTCACCAGTGTCCTAAAAAATGCAGCTGTACCCAATGTCCACTTAACCACGGACATGTGGACAAGTGGAGCAGGGCAGGATCAGGACTATATGACTGTGACAGCCCACTGGGTAGATGTATGGACTCCCGCCGCAAGAACAGCAGCGGCGGCACCAGTAGCAGCATCTCGCAAACGCCAACTCTTTCCTAGGCAGGCTACGCTTCGTATCACCGCTTTCCAGAATACGCACACAGCTGAAAACCTCTTACGGCAACTGAGGAAGATCATCGCGGAATGGCTTACCCCAATTGGACTCTCCTGTGGATTTGTGGCATCGGACAACGCCAGCAATATTGTGTGTGCATTAAATCTGGGCCAATTCCAGCACGTCCCATGTTTTGCACATACCTTGAATTTGGTGGTGCAGAATTTTTAAAAAAACGACAGGGGCGTGCAAGAGATGCTGTCGGTGGCCAGAAGAATTGCGGGACACTTTCGGCGTACAGGCACCACGTACAAAAAACTGGAGCACCACCAAAAACTACTGAACCTGCCCTGCCATCATCTGAAGCAAGAAGTGGTAACGAGGTGGAATTCAACCCTCTATATGCTTCAGAGGTTGGAGGAGCAGCAAAAGGCCATTCAAGCCTATACAATTGATCACGATATAGTAGGTGGAATGCACCTGTCTCAAGTGCAGTGGAGAATGATTTCAACGTTGTGCAAGGTTCTGATGCCCTTTGAACTTGCCACACGTGAAGTCAGTTCAGACACTGCCAGCCTGAGTCAGGTCATTCCCCTCATCAGGCTTTTGCAGAAGAAGCTGGAGGCATTGAAGGAGGAGCTAACACGGAGCGATTCCGCTAGGCATGTGGGACTTGTGGATGCAGCCCTTAATTCGCTTAACAAGGATTCACGGGTGGTCAATCTGTTGAAATCAGAGCACTACATTTTGGCCACCGTGCTCGATCCTAGATTTAAAGCCTACCTTGGATCTCTCTTTCCGGCAGACACAGGTCTGCTGGGGTTGAAAGACCTGCTGGTGACAAAATTGTCAAGTCAAGCGGAACGCGACCTGTCAACATCTCCTCCTTCACATTCTCCCGCAACTGGGGGTGCGAGGAAAAGGCTCAGAATTCCGAGCCCACCCGCTGGCGGTGATGCAGGGCAGTCTGGAGCGACTGCTGATGCTGACATCTGGTCCGGACTGAAGGACCTGACAACGATTACGGACATGTCGTCTACTGTCACTGCATATGATTCTCTCAACATTGATAGAATGGTGGAGGATTATATGAGTGACCGCATCCAAGTAGGCACGTCACACAGTCCGTACTTATACTGGCAGGAAAAAGAGGCAATTTGGAGGCCCTTGCACAAACTGGCTTTATTCTACCTAAGTTGCCCTCCCACAAGTGTGTACTCCGAAAGAGTGTTTAGTGCCGCCGCTCACCTTGTCAGCAATCGGCGTACGAGGTTACATCCAGAAAATGTGGAGAAGATGATGTTCATTAAAATGAATTATAATCAATTCCTCCGCGGAGACATTGACCAGCAGCAATTGCCTCCACAAAGTACACAGGGAGCTGAGATGGTGGATTCCAGTGGGGACGAATTGATAATCTGTGAGGAGGGGGATGTACACGGTGATATATCGGAGGGTGAAGATGAGGTGGACATCTTGCCTCTGTAGAGCCAGTTTGTGCAAGGAGAGATTAATTGCTTCTTTTTTGGGGGGGGTCCAAACCAACCCGTCATATCAGTCACAGTCGTGTGGCAGACCCTGTCACTGAAATGATGGGTTGGTTAAAGTGTGCATGTCCTGTTTTGTTTATACAACATAAGGGTGGGTGGGAGGGCCCAAGGATAATTCCATCTTGCACCTCTTTTTTCTTTTCTTTTTCTTTGCATCATGTGCTGATTGGGGAGGGTTTTTTGGAAGGGACATCCTGCGTGACACTGCAGTGCCACTCCTAGATGGGCCCGGTGTTTGTGTCGGCCACTAGGGTCGCTAATCTTACTCACACAGCTACCTCATTGCGCCTCTTTTTTTCTTTGCGTCATGTGCTGTTTGGGGAGGGTTTTTTGGAAGGGACATCCTGCGTGACACTGCAGTGCCACTCCTAGATGTGCCCGGTGTTTGTGTCGGCCACTAGGGTCGCTAATCTTACTCACACAGCTACCTCATTGCGCCTCTTTTTTTCTTTGCGTCATGTGCTGTTTGGGGAGGGTTTTTTGGAAGGGACATCCTGCGTGACACTGCAGTGCCACTCCTAGATGTGCCCGGTGTTTGTGTCGGCCACTAGGGTCGCTAATCTTACTCACACAGTCAGCTACCTCATTGCGCCTCTTTTTTTCTTTGCGTCATGTGCTGTTTGGGGAGGGTTTTTTGGAAGGGCCATCCTGCGTGACACTGCAGTGCCACTCCTAGATGGGCCCGGTGTTTGTGTCGGCCACTAGGGTCGCTAATCTTACTCACACAGCTACCTCATTGCGCCTCTTTTTTTCTTTGCGTCATGTGCTGTTTGGGGAGGGTTTTTTGGAAGGGACATCCTGCGTGACACTGCAGTGCCACTCCTAGATGGGCCCGGTGTTTGTGTCGGCCACTAGGGTCGCTTATCTTACTCACACAGCGACCTCGGTGCAAATTTTAGGACTAAAAATAATATTGTGAGGTGTGAGGTATTCAGAATAGACTGAAAATGAGTGTAAATTATGGTTTTTGAGGTTAATAATACTTTGGGATCAAAATGACCCCCAAATTCTATGATTTAAGCTGTTTTTTAGTGTTTTTGGAAAAAAACACCCGAATCCAAAACACACCCGAATCCGACAAAAATAATTCGGTGAGGTTTTGCCAAAACGCGTTCGAACCCAAAACACGGCCGCGGAACCGAACCCAAAACCAAAACACAAAACCCGAAAAATTTCAGGCGCTCATCTCTACTATAAATAAATGATATAGACGCACTGACTTCACCTACTGCATTCCTGAGTGCGGGAGATCCGAATAGAGGACTACAGCCAGCGGCGTTTTACCACTGTGTGCCATCCGGAGGCAGGGCAGCTGGATCGTGAGGCTGTTTGTCTTTTTCTGAGATGTATGTGAGCTCTTATTTATAGTAAACGTGTTTTAATGCGTTACTCATGGAGTGCGCATATACACATGTACATACACATTCTTTTTCTTAAATGAAGAACGTCATTGAATAAGAATCCATTGCATGACACACAGACCATAATCAAGCACCCTCATATAAGTTAATCACTGGGCTTTTCTCTTACTTTTTACTTTTTATTCTATATAATACATACTTACCTACATTTTGGATGCTCTCTGCGGGAGAGAGCAGCCAGGTCAGCTCAGAGGGCGGGCAGGGGAGGCTGTGACGTCGTGGAGGGGGTGGACCGGAGGCGGGACGGGGCGGAGAAAGGGTGGAGTGGGGGCGGAGCAAGGGCGGGGTCATGACGATGCCTCTTTTAAACCACGCACCCTCTCTGTAATGCCGCAATCACCGGCATTACACTGCAGGGGGCGTGGCTATGATGACGCGATTCAGCAAGAATCGCGTCATCAACTGCCCGGACCGCCCACTTTACACACTAAGTGGGCGGACGGGCAGGGGGGACCCCACGAATCGGGAGACTTGCCTGCTCTTCCGGGGGGCCGGGAGGGTCACCTGATTTTCGGGAGCCTCCCGGCCATTCCGGGAGAGTAGGCAAGTATGATATAATATAATATACACACACACACACACACACACACACACACAAACACAAACACACACACACACACACACACACACACACACATAATCTCTCTGCACATGTTACATCTGCCCCACCTGCAGTGCACATGGCTTTGCCCACTAGTGTGCTTTTTTGGTTTGTTAACAGACCTGAATAACCCCTTAATCAGAGGTGTTTCTAGAGGGGAGGAGGCCCATGTGCAGGCTCTGTCTGGACACTAGGGTCTCTACAGTCTGTCCCAGAGTCTACAGCGCATGCGCAGATCTCCGGGAAAATGTCACGGCAGCCATTTTCCCAGTGATTTTTCTTCTGTGCATGCGTGAAAGACCGGGAAAATGGCGCTGCGCCATTTTCCCAGTGACTTCGGCAGCGCTGCTGCAGCGCAGCGGGACTCCAGAGGGTAAGTATGAAAAATAATGGGTGCGTGGTGTGGGCCCCCCTGGACCCCGGAGGCCCGTGTGCACCGCACACTGCATCCATTATAAATACCCCAGTGCACTTAATGTCTTCTTGTTTATTGATAATCTCAATGTATCTTGCTTATAATTTGGGTTCTTACTCGAAAATCCCGGGTTATTCCACGTGAAGCTGGGATTTTTGTCAGTGGTAACGGCTCAACCTGGGTCCAGTGACCCAGGAATCCAACCCTGCTGGCGAGCAAAGTCTTTCCCTGGAAGGACCGGTAAGGCTCGGTGTAAACCGGTAACCCAGATGGACCCATTATAGGAAGCATAGGAAGAGCCGGCATTTGGAGATGATTTCATCTCCAAGTGCCGGATGTTGCCATGCCAGTAAAAAGCCAGCTCCAGACGACTTTCCGAAAGGGGTCGCATCCGTGTTGGAGCCGTGTATAAAATCCCGAAGGAACCCCACTTTTTCATTTGAAAGAGGTATAACTTTCTCCTCCAGGTATTGAGTGAAGCCCAACAGGAAGTGTCCTCAGTGGGGACAGCATTACAGTTATTACTGCCAAAAATTATAATTTTTTTCCCAACCGGTGTGACTATGATGAGGGGGTGTGACCAGTGTGGTGTGGGTGTGGTCTAATTAGAGGGTGTGACCTGTGCTATGGGTGTGGATATCTTCATGAAGGTCATAGCTAGTGCCTACCTTCAACCAATTAGACGTTTGTGACCACCATATAATACAGAGCATCAGCAACCACCATATGATACAGAGGGCATTGCAGTGACCATCATATAATAAAGAGAGCATCGCAGTGACCGCCATATGATACAGAGAGCTGTATCAATAGGCAAAGAAGGTGGAAAGGGGAGCACTGATGGTGCAAAACATCAGAGGTGGATAGATTAGAAAAGATAGGGGCAATACAGAGCAGACAAGGAACGGAGGTCTCCTGGGACACACTTACTGACATAGATACTTACTGACACAGACACCTCTTACTGACAGACATCGCTTACCACCACAGACACTGCTTATTGACACAGATTCCACTTACTGATACAAACACACTGATACAGTCCCACTCACTGACACAGACACACTTACTTAAACACCTTAATGACACACACGCACACACACACACACACACACACACACACACACACACACACACACACACACACCACCTACTGACACAGACTTACTGACACTTACCTACACAAAAACCTCTTACTGAACAAAGATACCACTACTGACACAGACTCACCTTACTGACAGATATCACTTACGATCACAGACACCACATACTGACAGATTCCACTTACTGACACATACATACTGAAACAGAATCATGTACTGACACATTTATTGACACAGACTCCCCTTACCATCAGATACCACTTACTAACACAGACACCCCTTACATACACAAACACAATTACACAAACACACACACACACACACACACACACACACACACCACTTACTGTAACATACATACTTACTGACACAGATACAGCTTACCGTCATGGACATCCTTTACTGACAGATACCACTTACTGAGAGAACCCTTACTGACATAGACACTATTTAGTGACAGATACCCCTTACTAACACAGACACCACTTATTAGCACATGCGTACTTACTCACAGACACCCCTTACTGACACAGATACAATTTGATACAGATAACCCTTACTGACACACACCCGAAACAGATACCACTTACTGACACAGACACCACTTAATAACCGGTACCCCATACTGACTGCCTCAGACACCACTTTCTTACTGACAGACACTACTTACTGAGGCATACACTAACTCAGACACCACTTACTGACAGATATTACTAACTGACTCACACAACACAGATAAACTTACAGTCACCACTTACTGACAGAGACTACTTACTGACACAGGCGCACACACATTACACAGAAACCGCTTAAATGGGAGGAAAGGAGACCCCAGGACTCACCGGGGTTTGCATGCTCACTCAGCCCTGACATCCACGAACCAGGCTCTCCTAAAAGACAGCAGCCTCTTCCCCCAGACCTTTCCACTCTTTCATGTGGCATTTGATTGTCACGGGAAGTAGTGGGAATGGTAAGCTTAAGCATTTACTTTGGACGGGCAAGACAGGTGGAGCCTCGGACAGGTTCGGGGGAGGAGCGTTGGGTGGTATAGGCCTGTGGGAAGAGCTTCAGACAGTTCCGGGACGGAGCCTGAGGCGGATTCAGGAAGGTCAGTTTCAGACAGTTCCATCCGCCCCATTGTTAATCCGGCCCTGACCAGGGCCATCTCATCATATAGACACACTGGGCAGCTGCTCTGGGCCCCACAATTCAAGGGTCTTCCGAGCAGGGGCAGGTGGTGGTCACACAATCAGAGCGGGAGGCGGCAGTTAGCCACCTGCCTGACAGCCTGCAGCCAGACAGTAAATGGATGACAGTATGCTGATTGGTGGATAGCTGGAGCTATGGATTACAATGCTGACAGCCATGCACTGTATAGAAGCATGTAGAGACGGTGCGGGACCACAGAAGGGGCATGTTCTGATTTTTTGTAATGGTTACCGTGAATGGGTGGTTAGGGGCCCCAATGCATTGCTTTGCCCCGGGCCTACAATGCGGTTATGGCGGCCATTCTGCCAGCCTGATCTGATTAGGATTTGCTAATTCTGGCACTGTGGGGCATATCTGGCACTGTGGGGCATATCTGGCACTGTGGGGCATATCTGGCACATCTGGCACTGTGGGGCACATCTGGCACTGTGGGGCATATCTGGCACATCTGGCACTGTGGGGCATATCTGGCACTGTGGGGCATATCTGGCACATCTGGCACTGTGGGGCATATCTGGCACTGTGGGGCACATCTGGCACTGTGGGGCACATCTGGCACTGTGGGGCATATCTGGCACATCTGGCACTGTGGGGCATATCTGGCACTGTGGGGCATATCTGGCACTGTGGGGCATATCTGGCACTGTGGGGCATATCTGGCACTGTTGGGCATATCTGGCACATCTGGCACTGTGGGGCATATCTGGCACTGTGGGGCATATCTGGCACATCTGGCACTGTGGGGCATATCTGGCACTGTGGGGCATATCTGGCACTGTGGAGCATATCTGGCACATCTGGCACTGTGGGGCATATCTGGCACTGTGGGGCATATCTGGCACATCTGGCACTGTGGGGCATATCTGGAACTATAAGGTCTGTGTACGGCTAGAGCTGCATTTCCCACCCTAGGCTTATACTCGAGTCAATACGTTTTCCCAGGTTTTTGTTGTAAAATTAGTTGCCTCGGCTTATATTCGGGTCGACTTATACTCGAGTATATACGGTAACTGTTTTATAAAAATTTAAATTCCCAATAAATATGGAGAGGTTCAAAAACTCCTAAGATGGAGGGCTAAATGGTGTTTTGATAGGGAGAATACACACATGCTGTTAAGTGCACAAGGAATGGTTCCGACCCCATTTTCATGCACCAACAGCATGCGTGTATCCTCCCCCAAAAATCGGGCCCAAAACACCATTTAGCCTATACCGCCCCATATTTATGGGGAATTTTAAGATGTTTACAAATCCTCAAACAGGGGCATGTCCTCCTCTGCCTCCAGCATAGCCGAGTATATGGCCGTGGAGCAGGTGGCTGGGGGAGTAGGATGTGTTTCAGTGTGTGCGGATTGTGAGGTGGTTGTGTGGTCGTAATACGCTGGATTTGGGGGGTTGGTGGAGAGAGGGGTCGGCGGTCAAATAGAACCACGTCATCGTGGAGTTCCGACTTTCTTGCTTTGTTCATGATATTGAGGCAAAGTCTCTCAATCTGCTCCATCTGGTCATAAAGAAATTTTCTCATGGAAGATGCCATAAAGACACCAAAATTAGAGAAGTGGTCGGGGGGGAGGAGTCCTCTCTTCCGGGCGGACGGCGGAGGAGCTGGTGCTGCAGATGTGTCTGAGGTGTCAGGTGTTTCTGTGGTGGGAAGCTGGTGCTGGGAATCCTCTGTCTCCAAGCTGAAGCTCAGGTCTGGGGTGGAGGGAATCTCCACACTTGTATTCTGTAGTGGTTAGAAACAAAAAAACAAGTTTAAATACATGTTTTCTAAAAAAAATTTATATCTTTTATTATAGTTCCTGGCAAGCACATTTGAATGGCAAGCTGTGGCAGAGGAGCCACCACCTGGCATTTACCGAACTGTGGTGGGGCGATATATGGCAAGCACGTCCGCATCAAGCCTCCTGCAAACAGCAGCTCCCTTTATTTTCATTATAAAGGGTATTTCAGCATCATGTTGATGGCAGTGCTGAATACCAACTATGAATTCATCTTTATTGACGTTGGCAAAAACGGTCGTCCATCAGACCGTGGCTCGCTGGAGAATTTAACCTTCTACGAGCGGCTCACCACAAAGACCCTCAACTTGCCATCTATGGAGCAAACCCAGCACGGACTCAATTTTGTTTTCGTGGCTGATGAGCCATTCGCACTCCACGTGAACATTATGAAGCCGTAACCCCAAAGGCACCTGACAAGGGAGATGCGCATAAGGCTAAGCCACGCACAACAAATTGTAGAGAATACTTTTGGGATCCTGTCTAGCCGCTTCCGCATATTCCTACGGCTATCAATTTGCAGGTGAAGAAGACTGATTGGGTGGTGACTGCGTGCTGTGTCCAGCATAACTACTTTCGCATCAAAACCACCTAGCATAGGACACAGCCCAGAGGAACGCCAGGAGACCCAGACCCAGAACACCAGAGGACACTTCAGCGTTTCCCTCTGTGGAACCATCTCTACTCCATTCAAGGGCAAATCTACGGGCAAAACCGGTCAGGGACGAGTACCTGGCCTATTTTAACGGGGTGGGTGCAGTCGAATGATAGGAGGACAACATTGAATTAGTGTCATGTGTTGGACATTGCTAAACTTAAATACATATTTCTCATACGTCCTAGAGGATGCTGGGGACTCCAAAAGGACCATGGGGTATAGACGGGATCCGCAGGAGACATGGGCACTTTAAGACTTTAAATGGGTGTGAACTGGCTCCTCCCTCTATGCCCCTCCTCCAGACCTCAGTTAGATTCTGTGCCCAGAGAGACTGGACACACAACAGGGGAGCTCTCCTGAGTTTCTCTGGAAAAGACTTTATTTAGGTTTATTATTTTCAGGGAGCACTGCTGGCAACAGGCTCTCTGCTTCGTGGGACTGAGGGGAGAGAAGCAGACCTACTTCTGTGAGTTAAAGGCTCTGCTTCTTAGGCTACTGGACACCATTAGCTCCAGAGGGTCTGATCACTTGGTATAGCCTAGCTGCTCGTACCCGGAGCCGCGCCGTCGTCCCCCTCACAGAGCCAGAAGAAAGAAGCCGGGTGTGTAACCGAAGTACAGAAGACTTCAGTAAAGATGGCAGAAGACTTCAGTCTCAGAGGTACCGCGCAGCGGTCGCGCTGCGCACCATTGCTCCCACACACAAGCGGCACTACATGGGTGCAGGGCGCAGGGGGGGCACCCTGGACAGCAATAATAACTCAATTTCAGCCTGGCAAAAGTGATATACAGTGCAAAGGCACTGTATACGGACCCCCGCCAGTATTAAAAAAAAAAATAGTGGGACATAAGCGTGCCATTAAGGGGGCGGGACTTGGTCCTCCCAGCTCTAATCAGCACCATTTCCTCTTCACAGTGAGCTGCAGAGACGCTGGTCCTGGCCTCCTACACTTCTGTCACAAGTAACAGGGTGCTAAATGGGGGGGGGGGGGGGGGCACAGCAGATTTGGTGTTGAATTATTGTTATTTATAAAAAGCGCTGACAGGTCTGGGGCATTATATATACTTTCAGACTGGGACAGGCGCTGGGTGTGAGCTGGCAAACTCCCTCTGTGTTTCTCTAATAGGCCTTATTGTGGGTCTGTCCCCTATAGCCCAGTGTGATAGTGGGTGTTGGTACGGGTGTGTCGACATGTCTGAGGCTGGATGCTCTTCCCAGGAGGAGGCTGGAGTGGGGACAGAACAGAGTGGGGGAGTGAACCTGTTGGCACCGCCGACTGCTGATTGGGTAAATATGTGGAGTGTCTTGAATGCAAATGTGGCTTTACTAAATAAGAGATTGGATAAATCTGAGGCTCAGAACCAAACATGGAGACAATCCATGGAAGAAGCTTTTTCCCAAACGCAGACTCCCTCAGGGTCACAGATACGGTCGTTTACCCAAATAGCAGACACAGATACCGACACGGATTCAGATTCCAGTGTCGACTATAGTGATGCCAGGTTGAATCCTAAACTGGCTAAGAGCATTCAGTACATGATTGTGGCAATAAAAGACGTGTTACATATCACGGAGGACCCTGCTGTTCCTGATACAAGGGTCTGTATGTTTAAAGGAAAGAAACCGGTGGTAACGTTTCCTCCCTCTCATGAACTGTACGCTCTTTTTGAAAAGGCTTGGGAAATTCCTGACAAAAGGTTACTGATTCCCAAGGGGATTATTATGGCATACCCGTTCCCCTCTGAGGATAGGGAAAAGTGGGAGTCAACCCCCAATGTGGACAAGGCTCTAGCATGGCTGTCCAAGAAGGTGGCGCTTCCGTCCCTTGACACGGCAGCCCTAAAGGATCCTGCGGATCCTAAGCAGGAAACTACTTTGAAATCTATTTATGTCGCTACGGGTACGCTGCTCAGACTTGCCGTGGCATCGGCATGGGTGAGTAGTGCAATTGAAAAGTGGGCAGATAACTTATCATCTGAATTGGACACCCTGGATAGGGATAGCGTCCTCTTGACACTGGGTCATATCAGGGACGCTGCAGTCTATCTAAGGGAGGCTGCGAGAGATATTGGCCTCTTGGGATCAAGGGCTAATGCCATGGCAATCTCGGCTAGGAGAGCATTGTGGACTCATCAATGGAATGGTGATGCTGACTCTAAGAAGGCTATGGAGTCTCTGCCGTATAAAGGTGGTGTTTTGTTTGGTGAGGGCCTCGCGGACCTGGTATCTACAGCTACCGCGGGTAAGTCATCTTTTCTACTGTATGTCCCTGCACAACAAAAGAAAACGCCTCTTTATCAGATGCAGTCCTTTCGGTCTAATAAATTCAAAAAAGGACGAGAGTCCTCCTTCCTTGCTGCTAGAGGTAGGGGAAGGGGGAAAAAGTTGCTGGCTGTGGCAAGCTCCCAAGAGCAGAAGTCCTCCCCGACCCCTACCAAATCTACCGCATGACGCTGGGGCTCCGCTGCTGGAGTCCGCACCGGTGGGGGCACGTCTTCAACTCTTCAGTCAGGTCTGGGCTTGTTCGGCCCTAGATCCTTGGGTGCTAGAAATAGTGGTCCAAGGGTACAAACTGGAGTTTCAAGACGTGCCCCCTCACCGATTTTTCAAATCGGCCTTACCAGCTTCTCTTCCGGAAAGGGAAGTAGTATGCGCTGCGATACAAAAGCTGTGTCTGCAGCAAGTTATTGTCACGGTCCCCCCGTCACAACGGGGAGAAAGCTTATATTCAAGCCTGTTCGCGGTCCCGAAGCCGGATGGCTCGGTCAGACCGATTCTGAACTTAAAATCCCTCAATTTATATCTGAAAAGATTCAAATTCAAGATGGAATCTCTCCGAGCAGTGATCTCCAGTCTAGAAGGGGGGGATTTTATGCCGTCAGTCGACATCAAAGATGCCTACTTACATGTCCCAATATAACCTCCACATCAAGCTTACCTGAGGTTTGCTGTTCAGGATTGTCATTACCGATTTCAGACGTTGCCGTTTGGTCTTTCCACGGCTCCGAGGATTTTCACCAAAGTAATGGCGGAAATGATGGTGCTCCTGCGCAAGCAAGGTGTCACAATTATCCCATACTTGGACGATCTCCTGATAAAGGCGAGATAAAAGGAGCAGTTACTAAGAAACATTGCGCTCTCCCTGATAGTCCTGCAACCATAGGCGTGCGCAGAACATTTTATTAGGGGGTGCACCAACGGAGGGGCGTGTCTAGCACTGCCCATTGGGCGTGTCTAGCACTGCCTGTTGGGCGTGTCTATCACCGCTTATTGGCATGCAATACAATATCAATCACATACCACAAGGGGCCTGCTACTGCAAACAAGTGAGGGGGGGGGTGTCAACATGACACCAGCACAGTACTGCCTCACTGACAGCAGCACATCCCCCGCCTCACTGACAGCAGCACATCCCCCGCCTCACTGACAGCAGCACATCCCCCGCCTCACTGACAGCAGCACATCCCCGCCTCACTGACAGCAGCACATTCCTGCCTCACTGACAAGAGCACATCCCCGCCTCACTGACAGGAGCACATCCCACTTCACTGACAGGAGCACATCCCCGCCTCACTGACAGGAGCACATTCCTGCCTCGCTGACAGGGGCACATCCCCTCCTCACTGACAGGGGCACATTCCTGCCTCACTGACAGCAGCACATCCCCGTCTCACTGACAGGAGCACATTCCTGCCTCACTGAAGAGAGAGACGGAAGAAAGAAAAAATAAATAAATAATAAATATGGCAGCACTCACAGCATATACATCCCAAAAAAATATTCTCAGGTATATGCTGTGAGTGATGCCAATTTGTTTATTTTGCTACATGCTGTTTTTGGATGGCACCCAGCTAGATGTATATTGGAGAGGAGATTGCAGAATTATTTGAATTACACAGCACCAAATCTGGGAATGTAGTCCCGATCCCGACCAAATCTAGCCAACATTAAGTTACAGAGTATCCACATTTGCCCCAGCGTTCAGATACCCACTGTAGCCACAACCACCTCAGCTCTCATCCATAGAGTACTACCCCCATCAGACCCAGCTCTCACCGAGAGAGTACCTATTATATCCTCCGAAGCTCTCACCCAGAGAGTATTATGCTCATCAGGCCCAGCTCTCACCCATTGATTACTAACCCCATACTTTCCAGCCATACCATTTGGTCCCAGCTCTCATCCAGAAAGTACTACCCCAATCTATTCCAGCTCTCACCCAGGGAGTTCTACCATCACCAGGCCCAGTTCCCAAGAGTATGACCACCATCTTCTCCAAGTAAAATACCTTACACTATGCTTCTCATCTCTAAACCAGAGAGTGCTTCCCCCATCCTCCCTAGCTCTCATCCAGAGTGTATGACCCCTATCCTCCCCACCTCTCATCCAGAAATCACTACCCGCATCCGCCACACATCTCAGCCAAAGTAGTACCCCCATTCTCCCCAGCCAGAATGTACTAACCTTATCCTCCCCATCCACAGCTTACTACCTCCATCCTCCCAATTCACCGTGTACTACCCCCATCCTCCCAAGCCAGAGTACCTACCCTCTCCTCCACAGCTCTCAACCACAGTACTACCACCATCTGGCCCAGCTATCACCAGGAATATGACCTCCATCCGCCCCAGCTCTCACCCAGAGTGCACTGCTCCCATCCTCTCCAGCTCTTAGCCAAAGTACTACCTCCATCCCCCCAAGCCAAAGAGTAATACCCCCACGCCCCCAACTCTCATACAGAGTGTACGGACCCCACCCAGAGACCACTACCCAAGGCTGTTTCTTTGGCTCCCAGTGCGAGATTTTAAAATGTGCCTACCCCCCCCCCCCCCATTGATATAAAAATATATATATGCCCCATAGATATAAAAATAAAAACTATGCAAGGGGCGTAGCCTCGTTTAAATGGACATTGCCATAATTAGAATGGGCGTGGCCTCGTCTATAAATGGCTAGCTTACACCCCAGTTTTTGACCCTGCACCAACAGATCAAGGCCACCACAGGAAAAAAAAAATTCTACCATATTAAGCCCCACACAGTAATGCCCCCTGCACCATATTATGCCACACCGCAATGCCCTTGATACATTAAATCCCCATTTTACACATTACGGCAGGCAAGAGTCCCCATTTTACACATTACGGCAGGCAAGAGTCCCCATTTTACACATTACGGCAGGCAAGAGTCCCCATTTTACACATTACGGCAGGCAAGAGTCCCCATTTTACACATTACGGCAGGCAAGAGTCACCATTTTACACAGTATGGCAGGCAAGAGTCCCCATTTTACGCATTACGGCAGGCAAAAGTCCCCATTTTACGCATTACGGCAGGCAAAAGTCCCCATTTTACGCATTACGGCAGGCAAGAGTGCCCATTTTACACATTGCGGTAGGCAAGAGTCCCCACTTTACACATTACGGCAGCCAAGAGTCCTCACTTTACACACTACGACAGGCAAGTGTCCCCATTTTACACGTTACGGCAGGCAAGAGTCCCCATTTTACACATTATAGCAGGCAGAGTCCCCTGCTACAAAGAAAGAGTGAGAGAGAGAAAAAAAGTTATACTTACGTTTGCACTGCAGCGGCATCCGCCGGCCAGAGGTCTTCTTCCATCCCGCTGCCCGCTCTTCGCTCGGCCCGCCTCTGCCGCCGTCACTTCGGCTCCCCTCCTCCCTGTCATCAGTACTCGGCTTGGGGACGGAGTTTCGTGTAATGACGCGTTTGCGTCATGACGTCACGACGCAAATGCATCATTGCACAAATTGCTGCCCCTGAGCGGAATAGTAATGACGGTGAGGATGAGGAGCACAAACAAAGCAACCTAGAGCTGTGGCGGGCGCCCCGTGCGAATGCACGCCTCGCTCGCCACAAGAAACGGCTCTGGCACTACCCCCCTATCCTCCCCACCTCTCAGCTAAAGTACTACCTCCCTCCGCCCGAGAGAGTACTGCCCTCATCCTCAGCAGTACTTCCATCCTCCCCACCCAGTAAGCACCACTCCCATCCTCCCCAACCAGAGTACTGTCCCCATCCTCCCCAGCCAGTGAGCACCACTCCCATCCTCCCCAGCCAGAGTACTGCCCCCATCCTCCACAGCCAGAGAGCACCACTCCCATTCTCCCCAGCCAGAGTACTGCCCCCATCCTCCACAGCCAGAGAGCACCACTACCATTCTCCCCAGCCAGAGTACTGCCCCCATCCCCAGCAGCCACAGTATTACCCACATCCTTCTCACCCACAATAACTTATGCAATAAGTGCTCCAAGGAGACCACTTACCAGCACTGGCTCTGGCTCACCTCTACAGGACATTTCCTGGGACCCCCAGTACCTTAGTGTCTCACTGCACAGCCCTCCGCAGTGTCTGCAGACTCAAGCACTGAGTAGCCACCATGCTCTACTTGGTGGTTCCCGGGAGAAGATGGAGGACAGTCGCGGCCCGTGGAAGGGGCGGGGCTTGAGATAGGGGGCGGGGCTTCAGCAACTATAGCTGCTGTAGCAGAAGAGAAACTTTTTTTGTCAACAGCAGCAGCAGCATTGTCGGGGGATCCGATCGGCGCTCAGCTGAGGTGCCTTGATTCTGCTGGTCTGCAGCTACCTGTCATACAGTTTGACAGGAGCCGCACAGCGCAGCAACAGATAGCGGCGGAGCAGGAAGAGCGCGCAGCAGATCTTCACAAATGTTGCCTCTGACCGCACATCGCAGCAAAGAAGGGGTGAGTGCATTCCGCTGAGGGGACAAACGGGACCAGCCTAGGATGATCTGTGACTGTCCCGGCTTCCTGGCGTCAGTGTGTGAGAGGGTGCCGCACATTAGGGGGTGCCTGTGCGCACCAGGCACCCCCCGTGCGCACGCCTATGCCTGCAACAACATGGTTGGATCCTAAATTTGCCAAAGTCACAGTTGGTTCCGACAACACGGCTGTCATTCTTGGGCATGATCCTGGACACGGAACTGCAGAGAGTGTTTCTCCCAGGGGAAAAAGCTCTGGAAATCCAGAACATGGTCAAGGAGATTCTGAAACCGGCAAGAGTGTCTATTCATCAATGCACTCGGGTGTTGGGGAAGATGGTGGCAGCCTACGAAGCCATTCCGTTTGGCAGGTTCCTTGCCAGGGTGTTTCAGTGGGACCTGTTGGACAAGTGGTCCGGGTCTCACCTACACATGCACCGGAAAATAAGCCTATCTTCCAGGACCAAAGTATCTCTCCTGTGGTGGCTCCAAAGTTCTCACCTCCTAGAGGGACGCAGGTTCGGGATCCAGAATTGGGTCCTGGTGACCACGGATGCAAGTCTCCGAGGCTGGGGAGCAGTCACACTGGGGGAAAATTTCCAGGGAAAAGCCAGGAAGCTTGTCTGCACATAAACATTCTGGAATTAAGAGCCATCTACAATGGCCTTCTACAAGCGGAACATCTTCTTCGCGGTCTGCCCGTCCTGATTCAGTCGGACAACATAACAGCAGCGGCGTACATAAACCGCCAGGGTGGAACAAATAGCAGAGCGGCGATGGCGGAGGCCACAAAAGTTCTCCGCTGGGCGGAAAAACATGCAAGCGCTCTGTCAGCGGTCTTCATTCCGGGCATGAACAACTGGGAAGCAGACTTCCTCAGCAGACACGATCTCCATCCAGGAGAGTGGGGTCTTCATCAAGAAGTCTTTGCAGAAGTGACAAATCATTGGGGAATTCCTCAAATAGACATGATGGCGTCTCGCCTCAACAAGAAGCTTCAGAGATATTGTTCCAGGTCGAGGGACCCTCAAGCCAGTGCAGTGGACGCCCTGGTGACACTGTGGGTGTTTCAGTCGGTATATGTGTTCCCTCCACTTCCACTCATTCCAAAGGTGATAAGGATCATAAGAAGAACAAGGGTTTAGGCGATACTCATTGTTCCAGATTGGCCACAGAGGGCCTGGTATCCGGATCTTCAGGAATTACTCATAGGAGATCCCTGGCCTCTTCCTCTAAGAGAGGACCTGTTGCAGCAAGGGCCCTGCGTGTTCCAAGACTTACCGCAGTTGCGTTTGATGGCGTGGCGGTTGAACGCCAAATCCTAGCTCGAAAGGGTATTCCCGGTGAAGTCATCCCCACTCTACTTAAAGCTAGAAAGGAAGTAACGGCGAAGCATTATCACCGTATTTGGAGAAAATATGTGTCTTGGTGTGAATCCAAGAAGGCTCCTACGGAAGAATTTCAGCTGGGCCGTTTTCTCCATTTTTTGCAAGCAGGTGTGGATGCAGACCGAAAGTTAGGCTCCATTAAAGTGCAGATTTCGGCCTTATCAATTTTCTTTCAAAAAGAATTGGCTGCCCTTCCAGAGGTTCAGACTTTCGTGAAAGGAGTGCTGCATCCAACCTCCATTTGTGCCCCCAGTGGCACCATGGGACCTTAACGTGGTGTTGCAGTTTCTTATGTCACACTGGTTTGAACCTTTATGAAAGGTTGAGTTAAAATTTCTCACTTGGAAAGTGGTTATGCTTTTGGCCTTGGCGTCTGCAAGGCGGGTGTCGGAATTAGCGGCTTTGTCTCACAAGAGCCCCTATTTGATCTTCCATGTGGATAGAGCGGAATTGAGAACTCGGCAACAATTTATGCCAAAGGTGGTTTCTTTGTTTCACATGAACCAACCTATTGTGGTGCCTGTGGCTACTGAAGCCTTGGCTGATTCGAAGTCTCTCAATGTAGTCAGAGCTTTGAAAATTTATGTCGCCAGAATGGCTCAGATTAGGAAAACAGAGGCTCTGTTTATCCTGTACACTCCCAACAAAATTGGGGCTCCTGCTTCTAAGCAGACTATTGCACGCTGGATCTGTAATACGATTCGGCATGCTCATTCTACGGCTGGATTGCCGTTACCGAAGTCGGAGAAGGCCCATTCTACCAGGAAGGTGGGCTCTTCGTGGGCGGCTGCCCGAGGAGTCTCGGCGGTTCAACTTTGCCGAGCAGCTACTTGGTCGGGTTCAAACACTTTTGCTAAGTTCTACAAGTTTGATACCCTGGCTGATGAGGAGCTCATGTTTGCTCAATCGGTGCTGCAGAGTCATCCGCACTTTCCCGCCCGGTCTGGAGCTTTGGTATAAACCCCATGGTCCTTTTGGAGTCCCCAGCATCCTCTAGGACAGTGGTTCTCAAACTCGGTCCTCAGGACCCCACACGGTTCACATTTTCCATGTCACCCAGCAGCTGCACTGTGTATCACCAACTGCCACATTTTAAAAATCTACAGGTAACCTGCAAAATATGAACCGTGTGGGGTCCTGAGGACCGAGTTTGAGAACCTGTGCTCTTGGACGTATGAGAAAATAGGATTTTAATAACTACCGGTAAATCCTTTTCTCTTAGTCCGTAGAGGATGCTGGGCGCCCGTCCCAGTGCGGACTCTATCTGCAGTACTTGTTGATAGTTATTGCTTTTGTTACACAAAGGTTGTGTTTCGGTTATGTTCAGCCTGTTGCTGTTTTTGGTTCATGCTATTAACTGGTATTTTCTTAAAAAGCCATGTTGTATGGCGTGTTTGTGGTGTGAGCTGGTATGTATCTCACCCTTAGTTTAACGAAAATCCTTTTCCTCGAAATGTCCGTCTCCCTGGGCACAGTTCTTATAACTGAGGTCTGGGGGAGGGGCATAGATGGAGGAGCCAGTTCACACCCATTTAAAGTCTTAAAGTGCCCATGTCTCCTGCGGATCCCGTCTATACCCCATGGTCCTTTTGGAGTCCCCAACATCCTCTACGGACTAAGAGAAAAGGATTTACCGGTAGGTATTAAAAAATAAAATCCTATTTTTTTAAAATATACTTACAGATGCCGTCACAGATGGGTCAACGTCTTCCGGCTCTGGTGTCTCTGGTGTAGCAGTTCGAGGGAGGGAGGTGAAACCCGTCCGGGTATGCTCCTGTTCCAGGACGAACTCGATCATGGAGTAGTACCACAGCGTTGTTTTGTGTACCTGGCCCGAACCTGCTCCAGACCTTTTGGAATCCTGGATTTTTTTATGTTCCTTAAGGAACACCGTAGGCAGGTTTTGTAACTTTTTCCTCACCCATTGGTGGTCATTCCGAGTTGTCCGCTCGCTAGCAGTTTTTAGCAGCCGTGCAAACGCTTTGCCGCCTCCCACTGGGAGTGTATTTTAGCTTAGCAGAAGTGCGAACGAAAGGATCGCAGAGCGGCTACAATTTTTTTTGCGCAGTATTAGAGTAGCTCAAAACCTACTCAGCGCTTGCGATCACTTCAGACTGTTTAGTTCCTGTTTTGCCGTCACAAACCCGCCCAGCGTTCGCCCAGCCACGCCTGCATTTTTCCTGGCACGCCTGCGTTTTTCCGAACACTCCCAGAAAACGGTCAGTTGACACCCAGAAACGCCCTCTTCATGTCAATCACACTGAGGCCACCAGTGCGAATGAAATGCATCGCTAGACCCTGTGCAAAACGACATAGGTGGTCATTCCGAGTTGTTCGCTCGCAAGCTGCTTTTAGCAGCTTTGCACACGCTAAGCCGCCGCCTACTGGGAGTGAATCTTAGCATATTAAAATTGCGAACGAAAGATTAGCAGAATTGCGAATAGACACTTCTTAGCAGTTTCTGAGTAGCTCCAGACTTACTCGGCATCTGCGATCAGTTCAGTCAGTTTCGTTCCTGGTTTGACGTCACAAACACACCCAGCGTTCGCCCAGACACTCCCCCGTTTCTCCAGCCACTCCCGCGTTTTTCCCGGAAACGGTAGCGTTTTTTCACACACTCCCATAAAACGGCCTGTTTCCGCCCAGAAACACCCACTTCCTGTCAATCACATTACGATCACCAGAACGAAGAAAAAAACTCGTAATGCCGTGAGTAAAATTCCTAACTGTATAGCAAATTTACTTGGCGCAGTCGCACTGCGGACATTGCGCATGCGCATTAGCGACTAATCGCTCCGTTGCGAGAAAAAAATACCGAGCGAACAACTCGGAATGACCCCCATAGTTCATTGTACTCGTACGACACGCGTGCGCATTGCGCATCATACGCATGCGCAGAACAGCCGTTTTTTAGGCTGATCACTGCGCTGCGAACAAATGCAGCTATCGATCAACTCGGGATGACCCCCATTGTTTGTAAGCACTGGACACAAAGGGCTTGCAGTACGCCACTAAGTTATCCAATGCTTCATTCTGGCGGACTTAATCTGAATAGCCTTTGGACTTTACTTTCCACAAACATTCGTGGCCGCGGTACATCTCCTAAAGGCCAGTAATAAAATCAATGTCAGAATCGGTAGACATATCTGTAATGTAAAAAATGTGGGGTACAAATGGTTTTAAAAAGGTATATGGTTAAATGTTATTGTGAAATGTTTATATGGTTCAGTGTGTTTTTTGTGAAATTATATTTTTTTTATAAAAAGTTTTTGTTTTTAGTAAAAAGTTTCGTCATTACACAAACAACAATTGTGCTAATGGTCAATTCGTGGGGTTAAATGACTTTGGGGCCCCTGAAACACATGGTGCAGCATGGCGGTACAGTGGCGGGGAAAACACATGGCCAGTAGGGGGGGTTAAATGACTTTGGGCCCACATGAAAATAATAAAATGTGATCAATAATAGAATACATTGGTGGTCAGTGTGAATACATTGGTGGTCAGTGTGAATACATTGGTGGTCAGTGTGAATACATTGGTGGTCAGTGTGAATACATTGGTGGTCAGTGTGAATACATTGGTGATTCAGTGTGAACGATTGGAAATACCTACTTGGGGTTTATAACAACAAATAGCCGATTGGTTTGGATCTGGGCTCCTGCTGCGTGGTCGCGTGCTGTGCTGCTGATGCTGCTGCTGCCGCTGATGGGAGTGTCCTGAATGCCAGTCAAACTTTGGACTATAGATCACAAGCGATATATCGCAAGCACAAAAACCACAGTTCGATTCCATACAATTCCACTTGATCACGACAAATAACGAGTGCAGCACCAACAACCTGGAGGAGTTGACCCGATGCTCACTGGGCCGCGGATCGGATTGGATACACAGCTAAAAATGCAGGATTTCACCCAATATATAGTCCCGAGTGACCAAATTGAGCTGAAATTGAGCAAAATCATTCTAGGGTATGGGGCCCTTAAGAATTCCAGACCATATAATAAATCCGAGCCGAAGCTGGTTTACGGGCTTTCAACATAATTTGAATGACTGCCTCAGAAAATCCTTTGGCCCTCAGGAGTGAAGCTTCAAGAGCCACGCCGTCAAAAGCTAGTCGGGCCAGATCCTGGTAGACACAAGGGCCCTGAACGAGGAGGTCTGGGCGTTGGGGAAGTAGAAGAGGACTCTCTATCGATAGACCCTGCAGGTCTGACTACCAATGCCGTCTGGGCCACCCTGGAGCGATTCTAAGTAGTATTCCTCCTTCTTGCTTGAACTTCCTTATTGCCCTGGGCAGGAGTGACACCGGAGGGAACACGTACGCCAGCCGAAAGTTCCATGGAATTGCCAGTGCATCCACAAACGCAGCTTGAGGATCCCTTGTACTTGCTCCAAAGACCGGAACCTTGTGATTGTGTCGAGACGCCATCAGGTCTACATCTGGTAGGCCCCACTTGTCCACTAGGAGTTGAAAGACTTCTGGATGAAGGCTCCACTCTCCGGCGTGTATGTGTCCTGATGACTGAGGAAGTCCGCTTCCCAGTTGAGGACCCCTGGAATGAACACTGACGATTTGGCTGGCAGATGGCGTTCCGCCCATTGAAGAATCTTTGACACTTCCAACATTGCCATGCGGCTTCAAGTGCCGCCTTGATGATTTATGTACGCCACTGTGGTGGCATTGTCCGACTGTACTTGAACAAGCCTGTTCTGTAACAGAGGCAGGGCAATCTTCAGAGCATTGAACACTGCCCGCAACGCCAGAATATTTATCGGGAGGAGAGATTCCTCCCTGGTCCACCAACCCTGAAGAGAGTATTGCTCCAACACCGCGTCCCAACCCCGCAGACTGGCATCCGTCGTTAGGATGACCCAGTTGGAGATCCAGAAGGGACGACCCCTGCTTAATTGTTGGTCCTGTAGCCACCAGCTCAGTGACAGACGCACCTCCGGAGTCAAGGAGATCATGTGAGATCTGATCCGGTGAGGCAGGCCGTCCCACTTGGAAAGGATTAACCTCTGTAGAGGGCGGGAATGAAATTGAACGTACTCCACCATGTCGAAAGCTGACACCATGAGGCCTAGTACTTGCATCGCCAAGTGTATCAACACTCTTGGGCAAGAGAGGAAGAATCTTATCCTGTCCTGGAGTTTCACGACCTTCTCTGGAGATAAGAACAAAGGTTGGTTGTGTGTGTCCAGGAATGCCCCCAGGTGCACCATGTTCTGAGCAGGGACCAGCGAGTATTTCTTCCAACTGATGAGCCATCCATGGGCTTGTAGGAAATGGACCGTCAGTTCTAGATGACGGATGAGAAACTCTGGGGAGTTCGCCAGGATCAGCAAGTTGTCCAGATACGGCAGGATCCTGATGCCTTGACGACGGAGAACGGCCGTCATGACAGGCATGACCTTGGTGAAGATCCAAGCAGCTGTGGTCAGTCCAAAAGGCAAGGCTTGGAATTGATAATGTAGGTTGCCAATAGCAAACCGCAGATACCGCTGATGCGACATGGCAATAGGTATGTGTAGGTAAGCATTCTGCATGTCCAGGGATACCATATAGTCCCTGGGCTCCAAAGCCAGAACAATAGAGCGAAGAGTTTCCATACGGAATTTGGATACCTTCACAAATTTGTTCAAAGACTTGAGGTTGAGAATGGGTCGGGAAGATCCATTTGGCTTCGGAACTAGGAACAGCATTGAATAGTACCCCCTGCCCCTCTGAGACAGAGGCACCGGCACTACCACTCCTGTGTCCAGGAGAGTTTGTACCACCAAATGTAGAGTTTTTGCTTTTAATGGATCCGAAGGGTTAACTGTCGAGCAAAACTAGTGAGGGGGACGTGTCTTGAAAGAGATGGTGTATCCATGAGTGATGACTTCCCTCACCCAGGCATCTGAAGAGGTCTGTAACCATACCTGGACGAACCGCAGAAGTTGGCCTCCCACTCTGCATGATGCCCCTCCCCTATCATGCAAATGGTTTGTCTGGTTTGGAAGCAGGCTGACGGGCAGCCCAAGAACATTTAGGTTTGGGCTTAGAGGTTTTGGAAGTACGAGACTGTTTCGGGTACGCCTGACCCTTTGCTTCACTTGGAGGTCGAAAGGAGGTACTTTTAGCCTTCGGAACTGAAGGATTAGTACTTGGTAGACATGCAGTCTTAGCAGATGCTAAGTCAGAAACAATCTTGTTCAAATCTTCCCCAAACAGTATGCTTCCCTTAAAAGGCATCACCTCCAAGGTCTTTTTAGAGTCCATGTCCACCGACCAGGATGGCAACCACAGAATCTGGCGAGTCAGAATGGACGTAGTAGACGCTTTGGCTGCCAAAACACCGGCATCAGATCCGCCTCCTGAATGTAATGATGAGAAGCTGTGGTAATATATGAAAGACACTGTCTGGCATTATCAGAAAAATTAAGAGGTAGCTCTGCCTCAACAGCTTGAACCCAGGCTTCAATACCTTTGCACATAGATGTAACACCATCACATCATTTAGTAACAAAGAATCGTTTGAGCTAGGTTTCTTTCTCAATGCCAGTCTGGTTATGTCATTTATGTCATTTCTTGCGGTGCGGTATACAATATGTAGGCCGCACCACTAGTACATTAAATGTTCGGTTTCTGGAACATAGGAGATTCCTCATTAAAGGTAACAGAACACACAGTTTACCGTGTCATTTCGGAATGTGCCCCAAGGGGATCCTTAAAGATATAAAAGTACAAGCTATTGAACAGATTCCTCCATCAGTCAGAGGAGGTGATAGATTTTCAGAGCTTTGTCGCAAAGAGGTATTTTGGATATTCAAACTTGGAACCATGGTTCCCTTAGGCCTTAACGACACCATAGAGCTCAATACTATATAACTTAGGGTCGAGTATTAGGAGGGCAATTTCTCCCTCCTTTTCCCCCCTTTCCCCCCCCCCCCCCCTCCTCCTCCTCCTCCTCCTATTACAACCATTCCCCATTCAGCTTTAAGTTCATTTCAGGTGTAGGCTATGCCTTTCATTCATGGTTACATGTAACACCATAATCTGATTATTTCAGGTTTAGGTAGATTATTAGAGAAATAAATTGTATCATTATTCCTTTATTGGGATTTTCTGAGATCTGTCAAGATTTAATACCTTTATGACATTGAGTATATGTCTGTTTGGTATCCGGACTCCAGGTCGACAGCACAAAGGTTGACACACCTTAGGTCGACGCCAATTTGTCGACACACATTAGGTCGACATGGACAAAAGGTCGACAGGAACAATGTCGACATGAAAAAAGGTCGACATGAGTTTTTCAGGATTTTTTTCTTTTTTTTAACCTTTTCATACTTAACGATTCACGTGGACTACGATTGGAACGGTAAAGTGTGCCGAGCGAAGCGAAGGCACCATGCCCGAAGCATGGCGAGCGAAGCGAGCCATGCGAGGGGACGCGGTGCACTAATTGGGGTTCCCGGTTACTCTACGAAGAAAACGACACCAAAAAAACATAAAAAACTCATGTCGACCTTTTTCTATGTCGACCTTGTTCCTGTCGACCCTTTGTCCATGTCGACCTTTTGGCCATGTCGACCTAAGGTGTGTCGACCAATTGGCGTCGACCTAAGGTGTGTCGACCTTTGTGCTGTCGACCCTCAGTCCCAGTGGTAATTATGTGGCTATAAGACACCCATTTTTATATATATTTATGTTTTTAAAATGTGTATAGAGTCTCTCTTATGTGTTTAGACTTAATAAAAAGAAAAGGCTATTTAACCTTAGCAATCGTCTTATATAGAGGACGAATAATTAGGTCTACATATCTATTTATCTATAAAAGTATTTCAATACAAGTAAGAGCCTGTTGGTTTGAATTCACCTGACACAGTCTTTAATTGGCTGATTGTTATCAGACATCTGTTCTAGTAATAGGGAGCTCTGGTGTATAAAAATGCTCAAAACTATGGAGGCGGTACTTCTGATGAAACAGCCCCTGTTCTCGAGGCTGAGAAACGCGTCAAGCATTCCGCCCAACATTCTGTCCGGTATCCTGGTCATCACCAAAGACCTAACACACAGCAGTGCGCTTCGGCGGCTCCCGCCACGTAACCACGAGCGAACGGCTTCTGGTCCGGATCAGCCGCGCTCCAACATTGTCCTGCGAGTCCAGCCCTCATTCAGTGCTACTGACAGCTCCTTCTGTGCCGCCGTACAGCGGTGTGGGCAGCCGGCGCCCACTATTAGGAAGGAGACAGCGGCTAATTCCTCCACCACTAAATGCCTGGGTAAGCTCTGCACAAGACTGTTCAAATAGCGGTTCCAGCTTAAAAGTCACTGCACCATGCATGGAATTATGTCCATATAAGCTGCCCATAAAAAGCCTTTCTATATTGATGGATGAGACTGTGAGCACTCAAGCTGTTTATTAAATGGTGGATAGTTCAAGTGTACATCATTTTAATTGTGGATGGACTTTCAAAGGAACATCTAATAAATTTATGTGACCAATTAGCCCATGCATGGAGCTTAACCTAAGAAACATCAGTTAAGCATAAATGCTGTATCTTTACCCGGAATACAGGTGGTTACGTTTCTCCAAGGGAGTTTTTACAATGTATCTTATATTTGTTACTATCTTTAGCTACTAATGTTTGGTGTATATTACACGAGTTTATTATACCACAGAATACTTGGTTTATTTACTGAATTGTGATAGATATATATCAAATATTTTTAATAATAAATTTTATTAATGCTGTTTAACGATAGCGCTTCTCTGAGTGTTTTTTGTTCTGTGCATTTTTTGGTTGAGGATCAGCACCTCAATTTTGAGCAGCTGCTGTCAGAGAACAGCATTAGCATTTCAGGTGTTTTATAGCCATTATACTAGCGCCCACCTACCCCCTTTTTTCGTTTGTGTATTCAATACCTTTTGCAGCCCAAGAAGCTGCTACAGTGGGTCTATCTACAGCACCTGCAAGAGTTTAAATAGACTTCAAGCATCCCTCCACACGCTTATCCGTCGGTTCCTTCAGAGAGGTGATGGTAGTGACAGGCAGAGCAGATGACACCACAAGACGAGCTACATGTGAGTCCACCGGTGGTGGTGTTTCCCAATTCTTACTTAACTCTGCAGAGAGGGGATAACGAACTAGCATCTTTTTAGACAGGGAGAGTTTCTTTCCTGGAGACTCCAAGGATTCCTGACTTATGTCAACTAAATGATCAGAATGTGGCAAAACTAATTTAGTAACCTTCTGACGTTTGAACTTATCAGGTTTCTTAGACGTATCTGGAGGGTCAGTTTCGTCATCAATCCGAAGAATCAGTTTGATAGCCTCCAATAGGTCAGGAACATCAACCTGTGTTGTAGATTCCTCATCAGAAGCATCTGTATCAATGTCTGATGGATCAGTATATACCCCATCTTCATCGGATGAAGTATCCGAAACATGAGTGGATTGTGAGGAAGAACTGGCCCGCTTAGATGACCCCTTGGTCCTAGGAGGGCGAGGGTTGGGCTTTTGGTTAACCAAAGACTGATTTAACTGCTGTAACTGAGTCGACAGAGCATCCTCCCATGGCGGATTTACGACAGGGACAATATGCGATTGCAATGGCACAGGAGGTCCCACAGGGGGCGTAAGTCTCGTTACTAGCATAGTCAGTAAATTAGAAAAAGCAGCCCAAGGTGGGTCTTGGTGTGCCACGGTGCTGCAGACTGACTGAGGGGTACAGAACCCCCGGTACCTGGACCCTCAGCTGGAATATTTTCCTCAGATAAATCCGCGGCATCAGCACTGCATGTCGCAGGATCAGCCACGGATCTCCTGCCCTATGTAGCAGACATTATATGGAAACGTAGCCTTAGGGCGTAACAGTACAATATAGCCAGACACAGTACTTGACAAAAAACCCCTGTGGAGTGTGATTGCAAATGCAGAACACAGAGGATTTAAGTGGTATATGGTGACTGAAATACACAGATAAAAATAACAAATAGTATATCCTGTTAAACACTATATATATAAGACCCTGATGCACTTAGCCCCCATCAGGGTACAAAATATAGGAATAGCAATATGTGTGAGATACACGGAATAGAAACCACACAGTAGCTATAGGCACACACAGTCACATGTACAATGCAGAAATTATTACACACAACAATAAAACTGTACTGGACTAGTACTACTACATAAAACTATGTATGTATACAGATATAACAATGTACAGTAAACACTGGATGTATATCACAGAATACTTGTACTAAATATTCCTGTAGTTCATACTTACCGATATTCTGGCTGCTCTCTGCGGGAGAGAGCAGCTAGGTCGGCTCAGCGGGCGGGCAGGGGAGGCTGTGCTGTAAAGGAGGGGGTGGCCGGAGGCAGGATGGGGGCGGAGCAAGGGTGGGCAGGGGCGGCGCAAGGGTGGGGTCACAGTGACAACTCCTTTAAGCCACGCCCCCCGCTCTGTAATGCCGCGATCACCGGCATTACACTGCAGGGGGCGTGGCTATGATGACGCGATTCAGCAAGAATCGCGTCATCGACTGCCCGGACCGCCCACTTTACACACTAAGTGGGCGGACGGGCAGGGGGGACCCCGCAAATCGGGAGACTTGCCTGCTCTTCCGGGGGGCCGGGAGGGTCACCCGATTTTCGGGAGCCTCCCGGCCATTCCGGGAGAGTAGGCAAGTATGCTGTAGTTATACATTTGTTCTTAACTAACACTGCCTAAACGACATGTAGAATACTTAAGTGTCCTGTAAATGCACAGCGCTGATGAGGCAGGCGGCTTTACAAAGGAGACAGTGCCCAGCAGTCCCAGAATCAGTGCAGCTCTGTGTAATGGCGCCTAAACAATAACAAGGAGTGAGGGAGAGAGAGAGATGCCGCTCCAGGGCGGGAACATCTGCTGTAGATGGCGTCTGGGGCTGGGGGAGGGGCTACAGGTCAGCGCCTTATCCTCTCTGCTGGACTTCACCACCGGATAATATGGAGCCTGTAATAAACAGATTTTGGTAAATCCGACCTGTGCTCCTTGCCCTGGTGGATATAGTGGGGTCCCTGCACGGCCTCAGTGTCCATGCCAGCGGCGCGGTCCATCTCCGGAGACCGCGTTCCGGATTGCGATTTTAGTGGGTCCCACCTGGGGGACCCTATTAACTCCTTCCTATCGTGCGGCGGTGGTGTGTGTGTGCCTGAGTAGACTGGAGTGCCTCCACTGTAAGTACCCGGCAACCAGGGTGCGGGAGTATACAGCGCCGCTGGGGGAGGTGAGGGAGCCCTTGAAGTCTTCTTTCTTCTCAGAAAAGCTCTTTCAGGGCTGCCTAAAGCAGCCCTCCCTGTTAGCTGCCTGCACTGCAGGCACCAACTTACAAACTGAGCTCCAGTGCCTGGAGGCGGGGAAATAGAGGAGGCGGTGCAGTGCATCCTGGGAACAGTCAAAGCTTTAGCCTGTTGGTGCCTCGGATCAAAATCCAACTCTACACCCCAATGTTATTCCCTGTGGAATACCAGTGTACCCCGCTGCAGAAACCTGTTTTGTTATTTTATACTAATACGGTCATCCATTCAACTAATGCGGGGGATCGTGCGTTGACATGTAAGTGGTAACCAGTGCTGCCTATGAGTGTACGCCGGACACCACAACTGTCTTCATTGGTATCTGCACTTGCTCAAGTCCCATGCTACCTGCAAGAGAACCGTCTTAAACAGGCTTCCCTTAACCCATACGCACCAGAGCTTTTTATACATGCCCATGCTTTGCCGTCGCTCAGCTCAAACCCTAGAAACGCCCTATGTCACGGACACACAGATCAAGCCAAATTGAGCCAAATAGGATGGACATAAGCAAAAATGCGTACTTCCGCTTCTGCACACATGCTGTATACAAACACCCGTTATTTGTATCCTTGATGCGATCCGGAAGACTTAGAATCATCCCCTATGTTGGAAAGGGGTGTGCTATCGTATCCCGGCAGTTGGGATCCCGGCGCCGGGATCCTGATCGCCGGAATGCCGGCAGTGGGGCGAGTGCAAAATAGCCCCTTGCGGGCACGGTGGTGCGCTACGTGCACCACGTTATTTATTCTCCCTCCAGGGGTGTCGTGGACACCCCAAGAGGGAATATAATTGTCGGTATCCTGGCACCGGTATGCTGAGCGCCGGAATAACGACACCCGGGATATCGAATGCTTCCCGTTGGAAATAATTATCGTTTTTGCTTTCATATTGTAAACTGCACTCGTAAATTGACAGCTAGTACCTGGTTGCTATGGGTTATGGCATATGTGATTATATAATCCATAACGACAATGCCAGTAATTTCCAATTGTTGGTCTTTCCTCTGACACGGGATAAATACAGGTGAAATAGGACCCAAGCCCCTGCTATCATTATCCCCCTGCCAATAATGTATTTAATTTCCCATGAAAGATTACCTTGAGTGACCTATTTTAAGCAGGGATTAGTCTATTTGACACTGGATTATTTTAATAAACTACTTTATTCTATAATAAGACTGCTGGGATATTCATATGAACCTTTATACAGGGAGAATATGTTGTGTTAAGCTGCATCACAGATAAATAATTAGCCCCAGGATTCACTGAATCCACCGAAGCATGCTTTCATTATTCTGTCTAATACATGCCACTGCGCCAGTATTATACCAACATACAGACAATGCCAGTATTATACCTCATGTACACATCACTGTGCCAGTATTATACCAGTATACACAGTATTATACCTCCTGTACACATCACTGTGCCAGTATTATACCAGTATACACAGTATTATACCTCCTGTACACATCACTGTGCCAGTATTATACCAGTATACACAGTATTATACCTCCTGTACACATCACTGTGCCAGTATTATACCAGTATACATAGTATTATACCTCATGTACACATCACTGTGCCAGTATTATACCAGTATACACAGTATTATACCTCCTGTACACATCACTGTGCCAGTATTATACCAGTATACACAGTATTATACCTCCTGTACACATCACTGTGCCAGTATTATACCAGTATACACAGTATTATACCTCCTGTACACATCAATGTGCCAGTATTATACCAGTATACACAGTATTATACCTCCTGTACAGACCACTGTGCCAGTATTATACCAGTATACACAGTATTATACCTCATGTACACATCACTGTGCCAGTATTATACCAGTATACACAGTATTATACCTCATGTACACATCACTGTGCCAGTATTATACCAGTATACACAGTATTATACCTCATGTACACATCAATGTGCCAGTATTATACCAGTATACACAGTTTTATACCTCCTGTACACACCACTGTACCAGTATTATACCAGTATATACAGTATTATACCTCCTGTACACATCACTGTGCCAGTATTATACCAGTATACACAGTATTACACCTCCTGTACACACCACTGTGCCAGTATTATACCAGTATACACAGTATTATACCTCCTGTACACATCACTGTGCCAGTATTATACCAGTATACACAGTATTATACCTCCTGTACACATCACTGTGCCAGTATTATACCAGTATACACAGTATTATACCTCATGTACACATCAATGTGCCAGTATTATACCAGTATACACAGTATTATACCTCCTGTACACATCACTGTGCCAGTATTATACCAGCATACAGACAATGCCAGTATTATACCTCCTGTACACACCACTGTGCCAGTATTATACCAGTATATACAGTATTATACCTCATGTACACATCACTGTGCCAGTATTATACCAGTATACACAGTATTATACCTCATGTACACATCACTGTGCCAGTATTATACCAGTATACACAGTATTATACCTCATGTACACATCACTGTACCAGTATTATACCAGTATACACAGTATTATACCTCATGTACACATCACTGTGCCAGTATTATACCAGTATACACAGTATTATACCTCCTGTACACATCACTGTGCCAGTATTATACCAGTATACACAGTATTATACCTCATGTACACATCACTGTACCAGTATTATACCAGTATACACAGTATTATACCTCATGTACACATCACTGTGCCAGTATTATACCAGCATACACAGTATTATACCTCCTGTACACATCACTGTGCCAGTATTATACCAGCATACACAGTATTATACCTCCTGTACACACCACTGTGCCAGTATTATACCAGTATACACAGTGTTATACCTCATGTACACATCACTGTGCCAGTATTATACCAGTATACACAGTATTATACCTCCTGTACACACCACTGTGCCAGTATTATACCAGTATACACATTATTATACCTCATGTACACATCACTGTGCCAGTATTATACCAGCATACAGACAATGCCAGTATTATACCAGTATACACAGTATTATACCTCCTGTACACATCACTGTGCCAGTATTATACCAGCATACACAGTATTATACCTCCTGTACACATCACTGTGCCAGTATTATACCAGTATACACAGTATTATACCTCCTGTACACACCACTGTGCCTGTATTATACCAGTATACACAGTATTATACCTCATGTACACATCACCGTGCCAGTATTATACCTCCTGTACACACCACTGTGCAAATATTATACCACCATACAGACAATGCCAGTATTATACCTCCTGTACAAATCACTGTGCCAGTATTATACCAGTATACACAGTATTATACCTCATGTACACATCACTGTGCCAGTATTATACCAGTATACACAGTATTATACCTCATGTACACATCACTGTGCCAGTATTATACCAGTATACACAGTATTATACCTCATGTACACATCACTGTGCCTGTATTATACCAGTATACACAGTATTATACCTCCTGTACACATCACTGTGCCAGTATTATACCAGTATACACAGTATTATACCTCATGTACACATCACTGTGCCAGTATTATACCAGTATACACAGTATTATACCTCCTGTACACACCACTGTGCCAGTATTATACCAGTATACACAGTATTATACCTCCTGTACACACCACTGTGCCTGTATTATACCTCCTGTACTTATCACTGTGCCAGTATTATACCAGTATACACAGTATTATACCTCATGTACACATCACTGTGCCAGTATTATACCAGTATACACAGTATTATACCTCCTGTACACACCACTGTGCCAGTATTATACCAGTATACACAGTATTATACCTCCTGTACACACCACTGTGCCAGTATTATACCAGTATACACAGTATTATACCTCCTGTACACATCACTGTGCCAGTATTATACCAGTATACACATTATTATACCTCATGTACACATCACTGTGCCAGTATTATACCAGTATACACAGTATTATACCTCATGTACACATCACTGTGCCAGTATTATACCAACCTACAGACAATGCCAGTATTATACCTCCTGTACACATCACTGTGCCAGTATTATACCAGTATACACAGTATTATACCTCATATACACATCACTGTGCCAGTATTATACCAGTATACACAGTATTATACCTCATGTACACATCACTGTACCAGTATTATACCAGTATACACAGTATTATACCTCCTGTACACATCACTGTGCCAGTATTATACCAGCATACACAGTATTATACCTCCTGTACACATCACTGTGCCAGTATTATACCAGTATACACAGTATTATACCTCCTGTACACACCACTGTGCCAGTATTATACCAGTATACACAGTGTTATACCTCATGTACACATCACTGTGCCAGTATTATACCAGTATACACAGTATTATACCTCCTGTACACACCACTGTGCCAGTATTATACCAGTATACACATTATTATACCTTATGTACACATCACTGTGCCAGTATTATACCAGCATACAGACAATGCCAGTATTATACCTCCTGTACACATCACTGTGCCAGTATTATACCAGTATACACAGTATTATACCTCATGTACACATCACTGTGCCAGTATTATACCAGCATACACAGTATTATACCTCCTGTACACATCACTGTGCCAGTATTATACCAGTATACACAGTATTATACCTCCTGTACACACCACTGTGCCAGTATTATACCAGTATACACAGTATTATACCTCCTGTACACACCACTTTGCCTGTATTATACCAGTATACACAGTATTATACCTCCTGTACACATCACTGTGCCAGTATTATATCAGTATACACAGTATTATACCTCATGTACACATCACTGTGCCAGTATTATACCAGTATACACAGTATTATACCTCCTGTACACACCACTGTGCCAGTATTATACCAGTATACACGGTATTATACCTCCTGTACACACCACTGTGCCTGTATTATACCTCCTGTACTTATCACTGTGCCAGTATTATACCAGTATACACAGTATTATACCTCATGTACACATCACTGTGCCAGTATTATACCAGTATACACAGTATTATACCTCCTGTACACACCACTGTGCCAGTATTATACCAGTATACACAGTATTATACCTCCTGTACACACCACTGTGCCAGTATTATACCAGTATACACAGTATTATACCTCCTGTACACATCACTGTGCCAGTATTATACCAGTATACACATTATTATACCTCATGTACACATCACTGTGCCAGTATTATACCAGTATACACAGTATTATACCTCATGTACACATCACTGTGCCAATATTATACCAGTATACACAGTATTATACCTCCTGTACACACCACTGTGCCAGTATTATACCAGTATACACAGTATTATACCTCCTGTACACACACCACTGTGCCAGTATTATACCAGTATACACAGTATTATACCTCCTGAACACACCACTGTGCCAGTATTATACCAGTATACACAGTATTATACCTCCTGTACACACCACTGTGCCAGTATTATACCAGTATACACATTATTATACCTCATGTACACATCACTGTGCCAGTATTATACCAGTATACACAGTATTATACCTCCTGTACACACCACTGTGCCAGTATTATACCAGTATACACAGTATTATACCTCATGTACACATCACTGTGCCAGTATTATACCAGTATACACAGTATTATACCTCCTGTACACACCACTGTGCCAGTATTATACCAGTATACACAGTATTATACCTCATGTACACATCACTGTGCCAGTATTATACCAGTATACACAGTATTATACCTCATGTACACATCACTGTGCCAGTATTATACCAGTATACACAGTATTATACCTCCTGTACACATCACTGTGCAGTATTATACCAGCATACAGACAATGCCAGTATTATACCTCCTGTACACATCACTGTACCAGTATTATACCAGCATACAGACAATGCCAGTATTATACCTCCTGTACACACCACTGTACCAGTATTATACCAGCATACATAGTATTATACCTCCTGTACACACCACTGTGCCAGTATTATACCAGTATACACAGTATTATACCTCATGTACACATCACTGTGCCAGTATTATACCATTATACACAGTATTATACCTCCTGTACACACCACTGTGCCAGTATTATACCAGTATGCAGACAATGCCAGTATTATACCTCCTGTACACATCACTGTGCCAGTATTATACCAACATACACAGTATTATACCTCCTGTACACACCACTGTGCCAGTATTATACCAGCATACAGACAATGCCAGTATTATAACTTCTGTACACACCACTGTGCCAGTATTATACCACCTGTACTTATCACTGTGGCAGTATTATACCAGTATACACAGTATTATACCTCCTGTACACACCACTGTGCCAGTATTATACCAGTATACACAGTATTATACCTCCTGTACACATCACTGTGCCAGTATTATACCAGTATACACAGTATTATACCTCCTGTACACACCACTGTACCAGTATTATACCAGCATACATAGTATTATACCTCCTGTACACACCACTGTGCCAGTATTATACCAGCATACACAGTATTATACTAGTGATGAGCGCCTGAAATTTTTCGGGTTTTGTGTTTTGGTTTTGGGTTCGGTTCCGTGGCCGTGTTTTGGGTTCGACCGCGTTTTGGTAAAACCTCACCGAATTTTTTTTGTCGGATTCGGGTGTGTTTTGGATTCGGGTGTTTTTTTCAAAAAACCCTAAAAAACAGCTTAAATCATAGAATTTGGGGGTCATTTTGATCCCATATTATTATTAACAACAAAAACCATAATTTCCACTCATTTTCAGTCTATTCTGAATACCTCACACCTCACAATATTATTTTTAGTCCTAAAATTTGCACCGAGGTCGCTGGATGACTAAGCTAAGCGACCCTAGTGGCCGACACAAACACCTGGCCCATCTAGGAGTGGCACTGCAGTGTCACGCAGGATGTCCCTTCCAAAAAACCCTCCCCAAACAGCACATGACGCAAAGAAAAAAAGAGGCGCAATGAGGTAGCTGTGTGAGTAAGATTAGCGACCCTAGTGGCCGACACAAACACCGGGCCCATTTAGGAGTGGCACTGCAGTGTCACGCAGGATGTCCCTTCCAAAAAACCCTCCCCAAACAGCACATGACGCAAAGAAAAAAAGAGGCGCAATGAGGTAGCTGTGTGAGTAAGATTAGCGACCCTAGTGGCCGACACAAACACCGGGCCCATCTAGGAGTGGCACTGCAGTGTCACGTAGGATGTCCCTTCCAAAAAACCCTCCCCAAACAGCACATGACGCAAAGAAAAAAAGAGGCGCAATGAGGTAGCTGTGTGAGTAAGATTAGCGACCGTAGTGGCCGACACAAACACCGGGCCCATTTAGGAGTGGCACTGCAGTGTCACGCAGGATGTCCCTTCCAAAAAACCCTCCCCAAACAGCACATGACGCAAAGAAAAAAAGAGGCGCAATGAGGTAGCTGTGTGAGTAAGATTAGCGACCCTAGTGGCCGACACAAACACCGGGCCCATCTAGGAGTGGCACTGCAGTGTCACGCAGGATGTCCCTTCCAAAAAACCCTCCCCAAACAGCACATGACGCAAAGAAAAAAAGAGGCGCAATGAGGTAGCTGTGTGAGTAAGATTAGCGACCGTAGTGGCCGACACAAACACCGGGCCCATTTAGGAGTGGCACTGCAGTGTCACGCAGGATGTCCCTTCCAAAAAACCCTCCCCAAACAGCACATGACGCAAAGAAAAAAAGAGGCGCAATGAGGTAGCTGTGTGACTAAGATTAGCGACCCTAGTGGCCGACACAAACACCGGGCCCATCTAGGAGTGGCACTGCAGTGTCACGCAGGATGGCCCTTCCAAAAAACCCTCCCCAAACAGCACATGACGCAAAGAAAAAAAGAGGCGCAATGAGGTAGCTGACTGTGTGAGTAAGATAAGCGACCCTAGTGGCCGACACAAACACCGGGCCCATTTAGGAGTGGCACTGCAGTGTCACGCAGGATGTCCCTTCCAAAAAACCCTCCCCAAACAGCACATGACGCAAAGAAAAATAAAATAAAAAAGAGGTGCAAGATGGAATTGTCCTTGGGCCCTCCCACCCACCCTTATGTTGTATAAACAAAACAGGACATGCACACTTTAACCAACCCATCATTTCAGTGACAGGGTCTGCCACACGACTGTGACTGATATGACGGGTTGGTTTGGACCCCCCCCAAAAAAGAAGCAATTAATCTCTCCTTGCACAAACTGGCTCTACAGAGGCAAGATGTCCACCTCATCATCATCCTCCGATATATCACCGTGTACATCCCCCTCCTCACAGATTATCAATTCGTCCCCACTGGAATCCACCATCTCAGCTCCCTGTGTACTTTGTGGAGGCAATTGCTGCTGGTCAATGTCTCCGCGGAGGAATTGATTATAATTCATTTTAATGAACATCATCTTCTCCACGTTTTCTGGATGTAACCTCGTACGCCGATTGCTGACAAGGTGAGCGGCGGCACTAAACACTCTTTCGGAGTACACACTTGTGGGAGGGCAACTTAGGTAGAATAAAGCCAGTTTGTGCAAGGGCCTCCAAATTGCCTCTTTTTCCTGCCAGTATAAGTATGGACTGTGTGACGTGCCTACTTGGATGCGGTCACTCATATAATCCTCCACCATTCTTTCAATGGGGAGAGAATCATATGCAGTGACAGTAGACGACATGTCCGTAATCGTTGTCAGGTCCTTCAGTCCGGACCAGATGTCAGCATCAGCAGTCGCTCCAGACTGCCCTGCATCACCGCCAGCGGGTGGGCTCGGAATTCTGAGCCTTTTCCTCGCACCCCCAGTTGCGGGAGAATGTGAAGGAGGAGATGTTGACAGGTCGCGTTCCGCTTGACTTGACAATTTTCTCACCAGCAGGTCTTTCAACCCCAGCAGACTTGTGTCTGCCGGAAAGAGAGATCCAAGGTAGGCTTTAAATCTAGGATCGAGCATGGTGGCCAAAATGTAGTGCTCTGATTTCAACAGATTGACCACCCGTGAATCCTTGTTAAGCGAATTAAGGGCTCCATCCACAAGTCCCACATGCCTAGCGGAATCGCTCCGTGTTAGCTCCTCCTTCAATGTCTCCAGCTTCTTCTGCAAAAGCCTGATGAGGGGAATGACCTGACTCAGGCTGGCAGTGTCTGAACTGACTTCACGTGTGGCAAGTTCAAAGGGCAGCAGAACCTTGCACAACGTTGAAATCATTCTCCACTGCGCTTGAGACAGGTGCATTCCACCTCCTATATCGTGCTCAATTGTATAGGCTTGAATGGCCTTTTGCTGCTCCTCCAACCTCTGAAGCATATAGAGGGTTGAATTCCACCTCGTTACCACTTCTTGCTTCAGATGATGGCAGGGCAGGTTCAGTAGTTTTTGGTGGTGCTCCAGTCTTCTGTACGTGGTGCCTGTACGCCGAAAGTGTCCCGCAATTCTTCTGGCCACCGACAGCATCTCTTGCACGCCCCTGTCGTTTTTTAAATAATTCTGCACCACCAAATTCAAGGTATGTGCAAAACATGGGACATGCTGGAATTTGCCCATATTTAATGCACACACAATATTGCTGGCGTTGTCCGATGCCACAAATCCACAGGAGAGTCCAATTGGGGTAAGCCATTCCGCGATGATCTTCCTCAGTTGCCGTAAGAGGTTTTCAGCTGTGTGCGTATTCTGGAAAGCGGTGATACAAAGCGTAGCCTGCCTAGGAAAGAGTTGGCGTTTGCGAGATGCTGCTACTGGTGCCGCCGCTGCTGTTCTTGCGGCGGGAGTCCATACATCTACCCAGTGGGCTGTCACAGTCATATAGTCCTGACCCTGCCCTGCTCCACTTGTCCACATGTCCGTGGTTAAGTGGACATTGGGTACAGCTGCATTTTTTAGGACACTGGTGACTCTTTTTCTGAGGTCTGTGTACATTTTCGGTATCGCCTGCCTAGAGAAATGGAACCTAGATGGTATTTGGTACCGGGGACACAGTACCTCCAACAAGTCTCTAGTTGGCTCTGCAGTAATGATGGATACCGGAACCACGTTTCTCACCACCCAGGATGCCAAGGCCTCAGTTATCCGCTTTGCAGTAGGATGACTGCTGTGATATTTCATCTTCCTCGCAAAGGACTGTTGGACAGTCAATTGCTTGGTGGAAGTAGTAAAAGTGGTCTTACGACTTCCCCTCTGGGATGACCATCGACTCCCAGCAGCAACAACAGCAGCGCCAGCAGCAGTAGGCGTTACACGCAAGGATGCATCGGAGGAATCCCAGGCAGGAGAGGAATCATCAGAATTGCCAGTGACATGGCCTGCAGGACTATTGGCATTCCTGGGGAAGGAGGAAATTGACACTGAGGGAGTTGGTGGGGTGGTTTGCGTGAGCTTGGTTACAAGAGGAAGGGATTTACTGGTCAGTGGACTGCTTCCGCTGTCACCCAAAGTTTTTGAACTTGTCACTGACTTATTATGAATGCGCTGCAGGTGACGTATAAGGGAGGATGTTCCGAGGTGGTTAACGTCCTTACCCCTACTTATTACAGCTTGACAAAGGGAACACACGGCTTGACACCTGTTGTCCGCATTTCTGTTGAAATACCTCCACACCGAAGAGCTGATTTTTTTTGTATTTTCACCAGGCATGTCAACGGCCATATTCCTCCCACGGACAACAGGTGTCTCCCCGGGTGCCTGACTTAAACAAACCACCTCACCATCAGAATCCTCCTGGTCAATTTCCTCCCCAGCGCCAGCAACACCCATATCCTCCTCATCCTGGTGTACTTCAACACTGACATCTTCAATCTGACTATCAGGAACTGGACTGCGGGTGCTCCTTCCAGCACTTGCAGGGGGCGTGCAAATGGTGGAAGGCGCATGCTCTTCACGTCCAGTGTTGGGAAGGTCAGGCATCGCAACCGACACAATTGGACTCTCCTTGTGGATTTGGGATTTCGAAGAACGCACAGTTCTTTGCGGTGCTACTGCTTTTGCCAGCTTGAGTCTTTTCATTTTTCTAGCGAGAGGCTGAGTGCCTCCATCCTCATGTGAAGCTGAACCACTAGCCATGAACATAGGCCAGGGCCTCAGCCATTCCTTGCCACTCCGTGTGGTAAATGGCATATTGGCAAGTTTACGCTTCTCCTCCGACAATTTTATTTTAGGTTTTGGAGTCCTTTTTTTACTGATATTTGGTGTTTTGGATTTGACATGCTCTGTACTATGACATTGGGCATCGGCCTTGGCAGACGACGTTGCTGGCATTTCATCGTCTCGGCCATGACTAGTGGCAGCAGCTTCAGCACGAGGTGGAAGTGGATCTTGATCTTTCCCTAATTTTGGAACCTCAACATTTTTGTTCTCCATATTTTAATAGGCACAACTAAAAGGCACCTCAGGTAAACAATGGAGATGGATGGATACTAGTATACAATTATGGACGGACTGCCGAGTGCCGACACAGAGGTAGCTACAGCCGTGGACTACCGTACTGTACTGTGTCTGCTGCTAATATAGACTGGTTGATAAAGAGATGTAGTAGTATGTATGTATAAAGAAGAAAGAAAAAAAAACACGGGTAGGTGGTATACAATTATGGACGGACTGTCGAGTGCCGACACAGAGGTAGCTACAGCCGTGAACTACCGTACTGTACTGTGTCTGCTGCTAATATAGACTGGTTGATAAAGAGATGTAGTAGTATGTATGTATAAAGAAGAAAGAAAAAAAAACCACGGGTAGGTGGTATACAATTATGGACGGACTGCCGAGTGCCGACACAGAGGTAGCTACAGCCGTGGACTACCGTACTGTACTGTGTCTGCTGCTAATATAGACTGGTTGATAAAGAGATGTAGTAGTATGTATGTATAAAGAAGAAAGAAAAAAAAACCACGGGTAGGTGGTATACAATTATGGACGGACTGCCGAGTGCCGACACAGAGGTAGCTACAGCCGTGAACTACCGTACTGTACTGTGTCTGCTGCTAATATAGACTGGTTGATAAAGAGATGTAGTAGTATGTATGTATAAAGAAGAAAGAAAAAAAAACCACGGGTAGGTGGTATACAATTATGGACGGACTGCCGAGTGCCGACACAGAGGTAGCTACAGCCGTGGACTACCGTACTGTACTGTGTCTGCTGCTAATATAGACTGGTTGATAAAGAGATGTAGTAGTATGTATGTATAAAGAAGAAAGAAGAAAAAACCACGGGTAGGTGGTATACAATTATGGACGGACTGCCGAGTGCCGACACAGAGGTAGCTACAGCCGTGAACTACCGTACTGTACTGTGTCTGCTGCTAATATAGACTGGTTGATAAAGAGATGTAGTAGTATGTATGTATAAAGAAGAAAGAAAAAAAAACCACGGGTAGGTGGTATACAATTATGGACGGACTGCCGAGTGCCGACACAGAGGTAGCTACAGCCGTGGACTACCGTACTGTACTGTGTCTGCTGCTAATATAGACTGGTTGATAAAGAGATGTAGTAGTATGTATGTATAAAGAAGAAAGAAAAAAAAACCACGGGTAGGTGGTATACAATTATGGACGGACTGCCGAGTGCCGACACAGAGGTAGCTACAGCCGTGGACTACCGTACTGTACTGTGTCTGCTGCTAATATAGACTGGTTGATAAAGAGATGTAGTAGTATGTATGTATAAAGAAGAAAGAAAAAAAAACCTCGGGTAGGTGGTATACAATTATGGACGGACTGCCGAGTGCCGACACAGAGGTAGCTACAGCCGTGAACTACCGTACTGTACTGTGTCTGCTGCTAATATAGACTGGTTGATAAAGAGATGTAGTAGTATGTATGTATAAAGAAGAAAGAAAAAAAAACCACGGGTAGGTGGTATACAATTATGGATGGACTGCCGAGTGCCGACACAGAGGTAGCTACAGCCGTGAACTACCGTACTGTGTCTGCTGCGACTGGATGATAAATAATGATATAAAAAATATATATATATCACTACTGCAGCCGGACAGGTATATATTATATAATGACGGACCTGCTGGACACTGTCTGTCAGCAGAATGAGTTTTTTATAGAATAAAAAAAAAAACACCACACAAGTGAAGTCACACGACGAGTGTTTAACTTTTTCAGGCAATCACAATATAGTATACTACTAACTATACTGGTGGTCAGTGTGGTCAGGTCACTGGTCAGTCACACTGGCAGTGGCACTCCTGCAGCAAAAGTGTGCACTGTTTAATTTTAATATAATATGTACTCCTGGCTCCTGCTATAACCTATAACTGGCACTGCAGTGCTCCCCAGTCTCCCCCACAATTATAAGCTGTGTGAGCTGAGCACAGTCAGATATATATACATAGATGATGCAGCACACTGGGCTGGCTGAGCAGTGCACACAGATATGGTATGTGACTGAGTCACTGTGTGTATCGTTTTTTTTCAGGCAGAGAACGGATATATTAAATAAAACAAAACTGCACTGTCTGGTGGTCACTGTGGTCAGTCACTAGTAAACTCTGCACTCTCTACACTTCTACAGTACTCCTAAGCTCCAGTAAATCAGGTCAATCTCTCTCTCTCTCTCTCTTCTAATCTAAATGGAGAGGACGCCAGCCACGTCCTCTCCCTATCAATCTCAATGCACGTGTGAAAATGGCGGCGACGCGCGGCTCCTTATATAGAATCCGAGTCTCGCGAGAATCCGACAGCGTCATGATGACGTTCGGGCGCGCTCGGGTTAACCGAGCAAGGCGGGAGGATCCGAGTCTGCTCGGACCCGTGAAAAAAACCATGAAGTTCGGGCGGGTTCGGATTCAGAGAAACCGAACCAGCTCATCTCTATATTATACCTCATGTACACATCACTGTGCCAGTATTATACCAGCATAGACAGTATTATACCTCCTGTACACACCACTGTGCCAGTATTATACCAGTATACACAGTATTATACCTCCTGTACACACCACTGTACCAGTATTATACCAGTATACACAGTATTATACCTCCTGTACACACCACTGTGCCAGTATTATACCAACATACAGACAATGCCAGTATTATACCTCCTGTACACATCACTGTGCCGGTATTATACCAGTATACACAGTATTATACCTCATGTACACATCACTGTGCCAGTATTATACCAGTATACATAGTATTATACCTCATATACACATCACTGTGCCAGTATTATACCAGTATACACAGTATTATACCTCATGTACACATCACTGTGCCAGTATTATACCAGTATACACAGTATTATACCTCATGTACACATCACTGTGCCAGTATTATACCAGTATACACAGTATTATACCTCCTGTACACACCACTGTGCCAGTATTATACCAGCATACACAGTATTATACCTCCTGTACACACCACTGTGCCAGTATTATACCAGTATACACATTATTATACCTCCTGTACACACCACTGTGCCAGTATTATACCAGTATACACAGTATTATACTTCCTGTACACATCACTGTGCCAGTATTATACCAGTATACACAGTATTATACCTCATGTACACATCACCGTGCCAGTATTATACCAGTATACACAGTATTATACCTCATGTACACACCACTGTGCCAGTATTATACCAGTATACAGAGTATTATACCTCCTGTACACACCACTGTACCAGTATTATACCAGCATACATAGTATTATACCTCCTGTACACACCACTGTGCCAGTATTATACCAGTATACAGAGTATTATACCTCCTGTACACACCACTGTACCAGTATTATACCAGTATACACAGTATTATACCTCCTGTACACACCACTGTGCCAGTATTATACCAGTATACACAGTATTATACCTCCTGTACACACCACTGTGCCAGTATTATACCAGCATACATAGTATTATACCTCCTGTACACACCACTGTGCCAGTATTATACCAGTATACACAGTATTATACCTCCTGTACACACCACTGTGCCAGTATTATACCAGTATACAGAGTATTATACCTCCTGTACACACCACTGTACCAGTATTATACCAGTATACACAGTATTATACCTCCTGTACACACCACTGTGCCAGTATTATACCAGTATACACAGTATTATACCTCCTGTACACACCACTGTGCCAGTATTATACCAGCATACACAGTATTATACCTCCTGTACACACCACTGTGCCAGTATTATACCAGCATACAAACAATGCCAGTATTATACCTCATGTACACACCACTGTGCCAGTATTATACCAGCATACAGACTGTGCCAGTATTATACCTCCTGTACACATATTCTGTGTCATAAGTAATTTCTTTATATTATGTGGGATAAAACGGGGGAGGGGGGGGGGGGGGGGGATCAAGCACTGGGCCATAAAAGCCCAATGAAAAACAGCGGGGTAAGCGGCACTTATGCAAGTGCCTCGTTGACATGGGAAACCTGCCCCTGTCAGCGAGTTAGATGTGATTGGACAGCGGATCCAGTACTGGATCTGCTGATCCAATCACCGATACGCGGTGGGGTGAAGCGGCGGTGGGCCCCGGCGCTACTGTGGCGCTATTACTACAGTAGCATGGGCGAGTGAAGCGGCAGCAGGACCCGATGTTAGAGCTGCGCTGCCTGTCACTATAGCAGCAGGAGCTACGGAGGCAGCAGGCCGGGAACGCCAGAGCTGGGGACCGCGATGCGGCGCTGGAACTGTATCCTTACCTTCCTCGGCCCTCCTCACAGCAGCACCTGCACCCTCCGGGACGAGGGCCCATCACCACACAGGCGAGGGGGGTTGTGGTGGTGGGGGGGGGGGGGGGGGGGGGGTGGCTGCAGTTGTACTGGGTGGGAAGTGACTGGCCAGCTCACCCTCAGATCACCTGGACTGCAGCTCACCCCCAGATGATCTGGGGATGAGCTGCAGTCCAAGTGATCTGGGGGTGAGCTGCAGTCCAAGTGATCTGGGCCAGATCACTTGGACTGCAGCTCACCCCCAGATCACTTGGACTGCAGGGACAGGGAGGAATAAAAAAATTATATATATATGTATATATCACAGCTGTCCGCCGCCCACCGCTGACCAACGCTCACTGCCGCACGCTGCACCGCCACTGAAAGCTGACCACCGCAGACCACAACTGGCGGTGGTCAGAGGGACATCAACGCTGCAGCAACAAAGGACAGCTTAGTACTCCCGCATCCCGCGCAGACCATGGGCTCCTCCGCCGCCGCTGACAGTCCCTTCCGCACCTCCGCTGCACATATCAGATAATGTTTCCCTGCTTCCCTATATCCCTGCTGTCACTTTCCCTGTCCCTTCTGTCACTCTCTCTGTCCCTGCTGTCACTCTCTGTCACTGCTGTCACCCTCTCCCCCTGTCCCTGAAATGTGGATCATACCGTGTGCTATAATGTGAATTTAGTTCATACCATGTGCTGTAATGTAAATTTCGGCTCATACTGTGTGCTGTAATGTGAATTTCGGCTCATACTGTGTGCTGTAATGTGAATTTCGGCTCATACTCTGTGCTGTAATGTGAATTTCAGCTGATACCGTGTGCTGTAATGTGAATACCGTGTGCTGTAATGTGAATTTTGGCTCATTACGTGTGCTGTAATGTGAATTTTGTCTCATACCGTGTGCTGTAATGTGAATTTCGGCTCATACTGTGTGGTATAATGTGAAAGGGGCACCAGTATAGTATAAGGGGTCCTACTACACTGAAGGACATGCCCCCATTTGAGTGGCCATGCCCCCTTTTCCGGAGGCACGCGCATAACCAGTGCCTCCCCAGCCAATGTCATTACCGCACGTCACTGCATCACTGTGTCAGTATTATACCAGCATACACAGTATTATACCTCATGTACACATTACTGTGCCAGTACTATACCTCCTGTACACACCACTGTGCAAATATTATACCAGCATACACAGTGGCGGATCTAGACTTAACTTTTAGGGGGGGCGGTTTAAGAATTATGACTCCTCCCCCTAATCATAGCCCCTCCCACTTAGTAATGCCCTTCCCGTTCGCTTCTAAAATTTCCTATTGTTGCCATTACTAATAAAATGTTGCCAGTTAGTGGAGAGAACCCTGCGCACTGGTGATACAGACTGGCGAATCGCCATTCCTTCCATCAGAGGTGGTAGAGGCTAAGACAGTAGGGCAATTTAAACATGCATGGGATAGACATAAGGATATTCTTACAAAGAAATAAGGATCAGATAAGGTTAGAGATAAAAATGTAAAAAAAAAAAAAAAAAGGGGCAGACTAGATGGGCCAAGTGGTTCTTATCTGCCGACAACTTCTGTTTCTACAGCACACAGAATGAGCCGAAATTCACATTATAGCACACTGTATGAGCTGAAATTCACATTATAGCACACAGAATGAGCCGAAATTCACATTATAGCACACAGAATGAGCCGAAATTCACATTGTAGCACACAGAATGAGCCGAAATTCACATTATAGCACACTGAATGAGCTGAAATTCACCTTGTGGCACACTGAATGAGCCAAAATTCACATTGTAGCACACAGAATGATCCGAAATTCACATTGTAGCACACTGAATGAGCTGAAACTCACCTTGTGGCACACTGAATGAGCCGACATTCACATTGTAGCACACTGAATGAGCCGAAATTCACATTGTAGCACACTGAATGATCCGAAATTCACCTTATAGCACGCTGAATGAGCCGAAATTCACATTGTAGCACAGTGAATGATCCGAAATTCACCTTATAGCACGCAGAATGAGCCGAAATTCACATTATAGCACGCGGAATGAGCCAAAATTCACATTATAGCACGCGGAATGAGCCAAAATTCACATTATAGCACGCTGAATGAGCCAAAATTCACATTATAGCACGTGGAATGAGGCAAAATTCACATTATAGCACACTGAATGATCCGAAACTCACACTATAGCACACACTGAATGAGGCAAAAATCAAATTGTAGCACAATGAATGATCCGAAATTCACCTTGTAGCACACTGACTGAGGCAAAATTCACATTATAGTACACTGTATGAGGCAAAATTAACGTTATAGCACACTGTATGAGGCAAAAATAAGATTTTACTCACCGGTAAATCTATTTCTCGTAGTCCGTAGTGGATGCTGGGAACTCCGTAAGGACCATGGGGAAATAGACGGGCTCCGCAGGAGACTGGGCACTCTAAAAGAAAGATTAGGTACTATCTGGTGTGCACTGGCTCCTCCCACTATGACCCTCCTCCAGACCTCAGTAAGGATACTGTGCCCGGAAGAGCTGACACAATAAGGAAGGATTTTGAATCCCGGGTAAGACTCATACCAGCCACACCAATCACACCGTATAACTCGTGATACTATACCCAGTTAACAGTATGAAATATAACTGAGCCTCTCAACAGATGGCTCAACAATAACCCTTAGTTAGGCAATAACTACATACAAGTATTGCAGACAATCCGCACTTGGGATGGGCGCCCAGCATCCACTACGGACTACGAGAAATAGATTTACCGGTGAGTAAAATCTTATTTTCTCTGACGTCCTAGTGGATGCTGGGAACTCCGTAAGGACCATGGGGATTATACCAAAGCTCCCAAACGGGCGGGAGAGTGCGGATGACTCTGCAGCACCGAATGAGAGAACTCAAGGTCCTCCTCAGCCAGGGTATCAAATTTGTAGAATTTAGCAAACGTGTTTGCCCCTGACCAAGTTGCAGCTCGGCAAAGTTGTAAAGCCGAGACCCCTCGGGCAGCCGCCCAAGATGAGCCCACTTTCCTCGTGGAATGGGCTTTTACTGATTTAGGATGCAGCAATCCAGCCGCAGAATGCTCCAGCTGAATTGTGCTACAAATTCAGCGAGCAATAGTCTGCTTAGAAGCAGGAGCACCTATTTTGTTGGGTGCCTACAGGATAAAAAGCGAGTCAGTTTTCCTGACTCCAGCCGTCCTGGAAATATAAATTTTTAAGGCCCTGACTACGTCCAGTAACTTGGAATCTTCCAAGTCCCTAGTAGCCGCAGGCACTACAATAGGTTGGTTCAAGTGAAAAGCTGATACCACCTTAGGGAGAAACTGGGGACGAGTCCTCAATTCTGCCCTATCCATATGGAAAATCAGACAAGGGCTTTTACATGACAAAGCCGCCAATTCTGACACACACCTGGACGAAGCCAAGACCAATAACATGACCACTTTCCACGTGAGATATTTCAAATCCACAGTTTTAAGTGGCTCAAACCAATGTGATTTTAAGAAACTCAACACCACGTTGAGATCCCAAGGTGCCACAGGAGGCACAAAAGGGGGCTGAATATGTAGCACTCCCTTTACAAATGTCTGAACTCCAGGCAGTGAAACCAGTTCTTTCTGGAAGAAAATCGACAGAGCCGAAATCTGGACCTTAATGGAACCCAAGTTTAGGCCCATAGTCACTCCTGACTGTAGGAAGTGCAGAAAACGACCCAGCTGAAATTCCTCTGTTGGGGCCTTCCTGGCCTCACACCACGCAACATATTTTCGCCAAATACGGTGATAATGGTTTGCGGTTACTTCTTTCCTGGCTTTTATCAGCGTAGGAATGACTTCCTCCGGAATGCCCTTTTCCTTTAGGATCCGGAATTCAACCGCCATGCCGTCAAACGCAGCCGCGGTAAGTCTTGGAACAGACAGGGCCCCTGCTGTAGCAGATCCTGTCTGAGCGGTAGAGGCCATGGGTCCTCTGAGATCATTTCTTGAAGTTCTGGGTACCAAGCTCTTCTTGGCCCATCCGGAACCACGAGTATCGTTCTTACTCCTCGTTTTCTTATTATTCTCAGTACCTTTGGTATGAGAGGCAGAGGAGAGAATACATAAACCGACTGGTACACCCACGGTGTCACTAGAGCGTCCACAGCTATTGCCTGAGGGTCCCTTGACCTGGCGCAATATCTAGTTTTTTGTTTAGGCGGGACGCCATCATGTACACCTGTGGCCTTTCCCAACGGTTTACCAACAGTTGGAAGACTTCTAGATGAAGTCCCCACTCTCCCGGGTGTAGGTCGTGTCTGCTGAGGAAGTCTGCTTCCCAGTTGTCCACACCCGGAATGGACACTGCTGACAGCGCTAAGACGTGATTTTCCGCCCGTCGGTTTACATGGGAGACTGCCGTGATGTTGTCTGATTGGATCAGTACCGGCTGGTTTTGAAGCAGAGGCCTTGCCAGACTTAGGGCATTGTAAATGGCCCTCAGTTCCAGAATATTTATGTGTAGGGACGACTCCTGACTTGACCAAAGTCCTTGGAAATTTCTTCCCTGTGTGACTGCCCCCCAGCCTTGAAGGCTGGCATCCGTGGTTACCAGGACCCAGTCCTGTATGCTGAATCTGCGGCCCTCTTGAAGATGAGCACTCTGCAGCCACCACAGTAGAGATACCCTGGTCCTTGGAGACAGGGTTATCAGCCGATGCATCTGAAGATGCGATCCCGACCACTTGTCCAAGAGGTCCCACTGAAAGGTTCTTGCATGGAACCTGCCGAATGGAATTTTGCTTCGTAAGAAGCTACCATTTTTCCCAGGACTCGTGTGCAGTGATGCACCGATACCTGTTTTGGTTTCAGGAGGTCTCTGACTAGAGATGACAGCTCCTTGGCTTTCTCCTGCGGGAGAAACACTTTTTTCTGTTCTGTGTCCAGAACCATCCCCAGGAACAGCAGGCGTGTGGTAGGAACCAGCTGTGACTTTGGAATGTATAGAATCCATCCGTGCTGTTGTAGCACTTCCCGACCAACAACTGCTCCTTGGACCTCGCCTTTATAAGGAGATCGTCCAAGTACGGGATAATTAAAACTCCCTTTTTTCGAAGGAGTATCATCATTTCTGCCATTACCTTGGTAAAGACCCTCGGTGCCGTGGACAGTCCAAACGGCAGTGTTTGGAATTGGTAATGGCAATCCTGTACCACAAATCTGAGGTACTCCTGGTGAGGATGGTAAATGGGGACATGTAGGTAAGCATCCTTGATGTCCAGGGATACCATGTAATCCCCCTCCTCCAGGCTTGCAATAACCGCCCTGAGCGATTCCATCTTGAACTTGAATTTTTTTATGTATGTGTTCAAGGATTTCAAATTTAAAATGAGCCTCACCGAACCGTCCGGTTTCGGTACCACAAACAGTGTGGAATAGTAACCCCGTCCTTGTTGAAGTAGGGGCACCTTGACTATCACCTGCTGGGAATACAGCTTGTGAATTGCCTCTAGCACAGCCTCCCTGCCTGAGGGAGTTGTCGGCAAGGCAGATTTGAGGAAACGGCAGGGGGGGAGACGCCTCGAATTCCAGCTTGTACCCCTGAGATACTACTTGAAGGATCCAGGGATCCACCTGTGAGCGAGTCCACTGATCGCTGAAATTTTTGAGGCGGCCCCCCACCGTACCTGGCTACGCCTGTGGAGCCCCCGCGTCATGCGGTGGACTCAGAGGAAGCGGGGGAAGAATTTTGATTCTGGGAAATGGCTGACTGGTGCAGCTTTTTCCCTCTTCCCTCGTCTCTGTGCAGAAAGGAAGCGCCTTTTACCCGCTTGCTTTTCTGAAGCAGAAAGGACTGTACCTGATAATACAGTGCTTTCTTAGGCTGTAAGGAAACCTGAGGTAAAAAATTTTCTTCCCAGCTGTTGCTGTGGATACGAGGTCCCAGAGACCATCCCCAAACAATTCCTCACCCTTATAAGGCTCTATGTGCCTTTTAAAGTCAGCATCACCAGTCCAGTGTCGGGTCTCTAATACCCTCCTGACAGAATGGACATTGCATTAATTCTGGATGCCAGCCGGCAAAGTATCCCTCTGTGCATCCCTCATATATAAGACGACGTCTTATGTTCGCAAAATAGTATCCCTGTTTGACAGGGTTACAGACCACGCTGCAGCAGCACTATCTGCAGGTCTCAGTCTAGTACCTGAGTGTGTAAATACAGACTTCAGGATAGCCTCCTGCTTTTTATCAGCAGGTACCTTCAAAGTGGCCGTATCCTAAGACGGCAGTGTCACCTTTTTTGACAAACGTGTGAGCGCCTTATCCACCCTAGGGGATATCTCCCAGCGTAACTTATCCTCTGGCGGGAAAGGGTACGCCATCAGTAACTTTTTAGAAATTACCAGTTTCTTATCGGGGGAACCCACGCTTTTTCACACTTCATTCACTCATTTGATGGGGTAACAAAACACTGCCTGCTTTTTCTCCCCAAACATAAAGCCCTTTTTTAGTGGTACATGGGTTAATGTCAGAAATGTGTAACACATTTTTTATTGCCGGGATCATGTAACGGATGTTCCTAGTGGATTGTGTATATGTCTCAACCTCGTCGACACTGGAGTCAGACTCCGTGTCGACATCTGTGTCTGCCATCTGAGGGAGCGGGCGTTTTTGAGCCCCTGATGGCCTTTGAGACGCCTGGGCAGGCGCGGGCTGAGAAGCCGGCTGTCCCATAGCTGTTACGTCATCCAGCCTTTTATGTAAGGAGTTGACACTGTCGGTTTATACCTTCCACCTATCCATCCACTCTGGTGTCGGCCCCACAGGGGGCGACATCACATTTATCGGCATCTGCTCTGCCATCACATAAGCCTCCTCATCAAACGTGTCGACACAGCCGTACCGACACACCGCACACACACACACACACACACACACACACACACACACACACACACACACACACACACACACACACACACACGGAATGCTCTGACTGAGGACAGGACCCCACACAGCCCTTTGGGGAGACAGAGAGAGAGTATGCCAGCACACACCAGAGCGCTATATAATTTTGGGATTAACACTATATTGAGTGAATTTTTCCCAATAGCTGCTTGTATATACAATATTGCGCCTAAATTTTGTGCCCCCCCTCTCTTTTTAACCCTTTGAGCCTGAAAACTACAGGGGAGAGCCTGGGGAGCTGTCTTCCAGCTGCACTGTGAAGAGAAAATGGCGCCAGTGTGCTGAGGGAGAAGCCCCGCCCCTTTTTCAACTGACTTTCTCCCGCTTTTTCTGGAATACTGGCAGGGGTAATTTTACATCTATATAGCCTCTAGGACTATATAATATGTAGATTTGCCAGCCAAGGTGTCATATATTGCCCTCAGGGCGCCCCCCCCCAGCGCCCTGCACCCTCAGTGACCGGAGTGTGAAGTGTGCATGAGGAGCAATGGCGCACAGCTGCAGTGCTGTGCGCTACCTTGGTGAAGACCGAAGTCTTCTGCCGCCGATTTTCCGTACCTCTTCTTGCTTCTGGCTCTGTAAGGGGGACGGCGGCGCGGCTCCGGGAACGAACACCAAGGCCAGTTCCATGCGGTCGATCCCTCTGGAGCTAATGGTGTCCAGTAGCCTAAGAAGCCCAAGCTAGCTGCAAGCAGGTAGGTTTGCTTCTTCTCCCCTTAGTCCCTCGGTGCAGTGAGCCTGTTGCCAGCAGGTCTCACTGTAAAATAAAAAAACTAAAATAAACTTTCTTTCTAGGAGCTCAGGAGAGCCCCTAGTGTGCATCCAGCTCGGCCGGGCACAGAAATCTAACTGAGGTCTGGAGGAGGGTCATAGTGGGAGGAGCCAGTGCACACCAGATAGTACCTAATCTTTCTTTTAGAGTGCCCAGTCTCCTGCGGAGCCCGTCTATTTCCCCATGGTCCTTACGGAGTTCCCAGCATCCACTAGGACGTCAGAGAAATTCACATTATAGTACACTGTATGAGGCAAAATTAACGTTATAGCACACTGTATGTGGCAAAATTCACATTATAGTACACTGTATGAGGCAAAATTCACATTATAGTACACTGTATGAGGCAAAAATAAGAATTTACTTACCGATAATTCTATTTCTCGTAGTCCGTAGTGGATGCTGGGGACTCCGTCAGGACCATGGGGAATAGCGGCTCCGCAGGAGACAGGGCACAAAAGTAAAAGCTTTAGGATCAGGTGGTGTGCACTGGCTCCTCCCCCTATGACCCTCCTCCAAGCCTCAGTTAGGATACTGTGCCCGGACGAGCGTACACAATAAGGAAGGATTTTGAATCCCGGGTAAGACTCATACCAGCCACACCAATCACACTGTACAACCTGTGATCTGAACCCAGTTAACAGCATGATAACAGCGGAGCCTCTGAAAAGATGGCTCACAACAATAATAACCCGATTTTTGTAACAATAACTATGTACAAGTATTGCAGACAATCCGCACTTGGGATGGGCGCCCAGCATCCACTACGGACTACGAGAAATAGAATTATCGGTAAGTAAATTCTTATTTTCTCTGACGTCCTAAGTGGATGCTGGGGACTCCGTCAGGACCATGGGGATTATACCAAAGCTCCCAAACGGGCGGGAGAGTGCGGATGACTCTGCAGCACCGAATGAGAGAACTCCAGGTCCTCCTCAGCCAGGGTATCAAATTTGTAGAATTTAGCAAACGTGTTTGCCCCTGACCAAGTAGCTGCTCGGCAAAGTTGTAAAGCCGAGACCCCTCGGGCAGCCGCCCAAGATGAGCCCACCTTCCTTGTGGAATGGGCATTTACAGATTTTGGCTGTGGCAGGCCTGCCACAGAATGTGCAAGCTGAATTGTACTACAAATCCAACGAGCAATCGTCTGCTTAGAAGCAGGAGCACCCAGCTTGTTGGGTGCAAACAGGATAAACAGCGAGTCAGTTTTCCTGACTCCAGCCGTCCTGGAAACCTATATTTTCAGGGCCCTGACAACATCTAGCAACCTGGAGTCCACCAAGTCCCTAGTAGCCGCAGGTACCACAATAAGCTGGTTCAGGTGAAACGCTGACACCACCTTAGGGAGAAACTGGGGACGAGTCCGCAGCTCTGCCCTGTCCGAATGGACAATCAGATATGGGCTTTTGTGAGACAAAGCCGCCAATTCTGACACTCGCCTGGCCGAGGCCAGGGCCAACATCATGGTCACTTTCCATGTGAGATATTTCAAATCCACAGATTTGAGCGGTTTAAACCAATGTGATTTGAGGAATCCCAGAACTACGTTGAGATCCCACAGTGCCACTGGAGGCACAAAAGGGGGTTGTATATGCAGTACTCCCTTGACAAACTTCTGGACTTCAGGAACTGAAGCCAATTCTTTCTGGAAGAAAATCGACAGGGCCGAAATTTGAACCTTAATGGATCCCAATTTGAGGCCCATAGACACTCCTGTTTGCAGGAAATGCAGGAATCGACCGAGTTGAAATTTCTTCGTGGGGCCTTCCTGGCCTCACACCACGCAACATATTTTCGCCACATGTGGTGATAATGTTGTGCGGTCACCTCCTTCCTGGCTTTGACCAGGGTAGGAGTGACCTCTTCCGGAATGCCTTTTTCCCTTAGGCTCCGGCGTTCAACCGCCATGCCGTCAAACGCAGCCGCGGTAAGTCTTGGAACAGACATGGTACTTGCTGAAGCAAGTCCCTTCTTAGCGGCAGAGGCATGAGTCCTCTGTGAGCATCTCTTGAAGTTCCGGGTACCAAGTCCTTCTTGGCCAATCCGGAGCCACGAGTATAGTTCTTACTCCTCTACGTCTTATAATTCTCAGTACCTTAGGTATGAGAAGCAGAGGAGGGAACACATACACCGACTGGTACACCCACGGTGTTACCAGAACGTCCACAGCTATTGCCTGAGGGTCTCTTGACCTGGCGCAATACCTGTCCAGTTTTTTGTTCAGGCGGGACGCCGTCATGTCCACCTTTGGTTTTTCCCAATGGTTCACAATCATGTGGAAGACTTCCGTGTGAAGTCCCCACTCTCCCGGGTGGAGGTCGTGCCTGCTGAGGAAGTCTGCTTCCCAGTTGTCCACTCCCGGAATGAACACTGCTGACAGTGCTATCACATGATTTTCCGCCCAGCGAAGAATCCTTGCAGCTTCTGCCATTGCCCTCCTGCTTCTTGTGTCGCCCTGTCTGTTTACGTGGGCGACTGCCGTGATGTTGTCCGACTGGATCAGCACCGGTTGACTTTGAAGCAGAGGTCTTTCTAGGCTCAGAGCATTGTAAATTGCCCTTAGCTCCAGTATATTTATGTGGAGAGAAGTCTCCAGACTTGACCACACTCCTTGGAAATTTCTTCCCTGTGTGACTGCTCCCCAGCCTCTCAGGCTGGCATCCGTGGTCACCAGGACCCAGTCCTGAATGCCGAATCTGCTGCCCTCTAGTAGATGAGCACTCTGCAGCCACCACAGAAGAGACACCCTTGTCCTTGGAGACAGGATTATCCGCTGATGCATCTGAAGATGCGATCCGGACCATTCGTCCAGCAGATCCCACTGAAAAATTCTTTCGTGAAATCTGCCGAATGGAATCGCTTCGTAAGAAGCCACCATTTTTCCCAGGACTCTTGTGCATTGATGCACTGACACTTGGCCTGGTTCTAGGAGGTTCCTAACTAGCTCGGATAACTCCCAGGCTTTCTCCTCCGGGAGAAACACCTTTTTCTGGACTGTGTCCAGAATCATCCCTAGTAACAGCAGACGTGTCGTCGGAATCAGCTGCGATTTTGGAATATTTAGAATCCACCCGTGCTGTCGTAGAACTACTTGAGATAGTGCTACTCCGACCTCCAACTGTTCTCTGGACCTTGCCCTTATCAGGAGATCGTCCAAGTAAGGGATAATTAAGACGCCTTTTCTTTGAAGAAGAATCATCATTTCGGCCATTACCTTGGTAAAGACCCGGGGTGCCGTGGACAATCCAAACGGCAGCGTCTGAAACTGATAGTGACAGTTCTGTACCACGAACCTGAGGTACCCTTGGTGAGAAGGGCAATTTGGGACATGGAGGTAAGCATCCTTGATGTCCAGGGACACCATATAGTCCCCTTCTTCCTGGTTCGCTATCACTGCTCTGAGTGACTCCATCTTGATTTGAACCTTTGTATGTAAGTGTTCAAAGATTTCAGATTTAGAATAAATCTCACCGAGCCGTCTGGCTTCAGTACCACAAATAGTGTGGAATAATACCCCTTTCCTTGTTGTAGGAGGGGTACTTTGATTATCACCTGCTGGGAATACAGCTTGTGAATTGTTTCCAATACTGCCTCCCTGTCGGAGGGAGACGTTGGTAAAGCAGATTTCAGGAACCTGCGAGGGGGAGACGTCTCGAATTTCCAATCTGTACCCCTGGGATACTACTTGTAGGATCCAGGGGTCCACTTGCGAGTGAGCCCACTGCGCGCTGAAACTCTTGAGACGACCCCCCCCACCGCACCTGAGTCCGCTTGTACGGCCCCAGCGTCATGCTGAGGACTTGGCAGAAGCGGTGGAGGGCTTCTGTTCCTGGGAAGGGGCTGCCTGCTGCAGTCTTCTTCTGTTCCTCTACCCCTGGGCAGATATGACTGGCCTTTTGCCCGCTTGCCCTTATGGGGACGAAAGGACTGAGGCTGAAAAGACGGTGTCTTTTTCTGCTGAGATGTGACTTGGGGTAAAAAGGTGGATTTTCCGGCTGTTGCCGTGGCCACCAGGTCCGATGGACCGACCCCAAATAACTCCTCCCCTTTATACGGCAATACTGCCGTTTGGAATCTGCATCACCTGACCACTGTCGTGTCCATAAACATCTTCTGGCAGACATGGACATCGCACTTACTCTTGATGCCAGAGTGCAAATATCCCTCTGTGCATCTCGCATATATAGAAATGCATCCTTTAAATGCTCTATAGTCAATAAAATACTGTCCCTGTCAAGGGTATCAATATTTTCAGTCAGGGAATCCGACCAAGCCACCCCAGCGCTGCACATCCAGGCTGAGGCGATCGCTGGTCGCAGTATAACACCAGTATGTGTGTATATACTTTTTAGGATATTTTCCAGCCTCCTATTAGCTGGCTCCTTGAAGGCGGCCGTATCTGGAGACGGTAACGCCACTTGTTTTGATAAGCGTGTGAGCGCCTTTAATCATCACACACTTCATTTAATTTATCTGATTCAGGAAAAACTACAGGTAGTTTTTTCACACCCCACATAATACCCTTTTTTGTGGTACTTGTAGTATCAGAAATATGTAACACCTCCTTCATTGCCCTTAACATGTAACGTGTGGCCCTAATGGAAAATACGTTTGTTTCTTCACCGTCGACACTGGAGTCAGTGTCCGTGTCTGTGTCTGTGTCGACCGACTGAGGTAATGGGCGTTTTAAAGCCCCTGACGGTGTTTGAGACGCCTGGACAGGTACTAATTGGTTTGCCGGCCGTCTCATGTCGTCAACCGACCTTGCAGCTTGTTGACATTATCACGTAATTCCCTAAATAAGCCATCCATTCCGGTGTCGACTCCCTAGAGAGTGACATCACCATTACAGGCAATTGCTCCGCCTCCTCACCAACATCGTCCTCATACATGTCGACACACACGTACCGACACACAGCACACACACAGGGAATGCTCTGATAGAGGACAGGACCCCACTAGCCCTTTGGGGAGACAGAGGGAGAGTTTGCCAGCACACACCAAAACGCTATAATTTTACAGGGACAACCTTATATAAGTGTTTTCCCTTATAGCATCTTCATATGTAATAATATCGCCACAAAAATGCCCCCCCTCTCTGTTTTAACCCTGTTTCTGTAGTGCAGTGCAGGGGAGAGCCTGGGAGCCTTCCCACCAGCAGTTCTGTGAGGGAAAATGGCGCTGTGTGCTGAGGAGAATAGGCCCCGCCCCCTTTTCGGCGGGCTTCTTCTCCCGTTTTTCTGACAACCTGGCAGGGGTTAAATACATCCATATAGCCCCAGGGGCTATATGTGATGTATTTTTAGCCAGCATAGGTACTTTCATTGCTGCTCAGGGCGCCCCCCCCAGCGCCCTGCACCCTCAGTGACCGTTGGTGTGAAGTGTGCTGAGAGCAATGGCGCACAGCTGCAGTGCTGTGCGCTACCTTAAGAAGACTGGGAAGTCTTCAGCCGCCGATTTCTGGACCTCTTCTCTCTTCAGCATCTGCAAGGGGGTCGGCGGCGCGGCTCCGGTGACCCATTCAGGCTGTACCTGTGATCGTCCCTCTGGAGCTAGTGTCCAGTAGCCTAAGAAGCCAATCCATCCTGCACGCAGGTGAGTTCACTTCTTCTCCCCTAAGTCCCTCGATGCAGTGAGCCTGTTGCCAGCAGGACTCACTGAAAATAAAAAAACCTAACAAAACTTTTACTCTAAGCAGCTCTTTAGGAGAGCCACCTAGATTGCACCCTTCTCGGCCGGGCACAAAGATCTAACTGAGGCTTGGAGGAGGGTCATAGGGGGAGGAGCCAGTGCGCACCACCTGATCCTAAAGCTTTTACTTTTGTGCCCTGTCTCCTGCGGAGCCGCTATTCCCCATGGTCCTGACGGAGTCCCCAGCATCCACTTAGGACGTCAGAGAAATTAACGTTATAGCACAATGTATGAGACGAATGATGCAAAATGCACACTGAATGAGGCAAAATAATGCAGGGAGAAGAGAAAAACACACACACCTCTACACACACACACACACACCTCTACACACACACACACACACACACACACACACACACACACACACACACACACACACACACACACACACACACCTCTACACACCTCCTCATAGGTAGAGGCCTGGCCGGGTCCCGCCGCGGTATTGGGAACGGGTGGAGAGCGGTGCAGTGCGGCAGGGAACGTAGACAGAGAGAGAGCGTCTTGACGCGCGTACAGGGAGGAGGGGGCGTGCTCAGAACAGAGGCCGTTGTACGCACATCAGGACGCTCCTCTCTCTCCTCCTCCTCCGCCGCGCTGCACCGCTCGTCAGACTCCAACCCGTTCCCAATACCGCGGCGGGACCCGGCCTCCATCCCGCTGCCGGTATATGTAGGGGGGGCGTTCGCCCTAATCGCCCCCCGCTAAATTCGCCACTGAGCATACACAGTATTATACCTCATGTACACATCACTGTGCCAGTATTATACCAGTATACACAGTATTATACCTCCTGTACACACCACTGTGCCAGTATTATACCAGTATACACAGTATTATACCTCCTGTACACACCACTGTGCCAGTATTATACCAGTATACACAGTATTATACCTCCTGTACACACCACTGTGCCAGTATTATACCAGTATACACAGTATTATACCTCCTGTACACACCACTGTGCCTGTATTATACCAGTATACACAGTATTATACCTCCTGTACACACCACAGTGCCAGTATTATACCAGTATACACAGTATTATACCTCCTGTACACACCACTGTGCAAATATTATACCACCATACAGACAATGCCAGTATTATACCTCCTGTACACACCACTGTGCCAGTATTATACCAGTATACACAGTATTATACCTCATGTACAAATCACTGTGCCAGTATTATACCAGTATACACAGTATTATACCTCATGTACAAATCACTGTGCCAGTATTATACCAGTATACACAGTATTATACCTCCTGTACACACCACTGTGCCAGTATTATACCAGTATACAGAGTATTATACCTCCTGTACACACCACTGTGCCAGTATTATGCCAGTATACACAGTATTATACCTCCTGTACACACCACTGTACCAGTATTATACCAGCATACATAGTATTATACCTCCTGTACACACCACTGTGCCAGTATTATACCAGTATACAGAGTATTATACCTCCTGTACACACCACTGTGCCAGTATTATGCCAGTATACACAGTATTATACGTCCTGTACACATCACTGTGCCAGTATTATACCAGTATACACAGTATTATACCTCCTGTACACACCACTGTGCCAGTATTATACCAGTATACACAGTATTATACGTCCTGTACACATCACTGTGCCAGTATTATACCAACATACACAGTATTATACCTCCTGTACACACCACTGTGCCCGTATTATACCAGCATACACAGTATTATACCTCCTGTACACACCACTGTGCCAGTATTATACCAACATACACAGTATTATACCTCCTGTACACACCACTGTGCCAATATTATACCAGTATACACAGTATTATACCTCATGTACACACCACTGTGCCAGTATTATACCAGTATACACAGTATTATACGTCCTGTACACATCACTGTGCCAATATTATACCAGTATACACAGTATTATACCTCCTGTACACACCACTGTGCCAGTATTATACCAGTATACACAGTATTATACCTCCTGTACACACCACTGTGCCAGTATTATACCAGTATACACAGTATTATACGTCCTGTACACATCACTGTGCCAATATTATACCAGTATACACAGTATTATACCTCCTGTACACACCACTGTGCCAGTATTATACCAGTATACACAGTATTATACCTCCTGTACACACCACTGTGCCAGTATTATACCAGTATACACAGTATTATACGTCCTGTACACATCACTGTGCCAATATTATACCAGTATACACAGTATTATACCTCCTGTACACACCACTGTGCCAGTATTATACCAGTATACACAGTATTATACCTCATGTACACACCACTGTGCCAGTATTATACCAGTATACACAGTGTTATACCTCATGTACACATCACTGTGCCAGTATTATACCAGTATACACAGTATTATACCTCCTGTACACATCACTGTGCCAGTATTATACCAGTATACACAGTATTATACCTCCTGTTCACATCACTGTGCCAGTATTATACCAGTATACACAGTATTATACCTCCTGTACACACCACTGTGCCAGTATTATACCAGTATACACAGTATTATACCTCCTGTACACACCACTGTGCCAGTATTATACCAGTATACACAGTATTATTCCTCCTGTACACAGCACTGTGCCAGTATTATACCAGTATACACAGTATTATACCTCCTGTACACACCACTGTGCCAGTATTATACCAGTATACACAGTATTATACCTCCTGTACACACCACTGTGCCAGTATTATACCAGTATACACAGTATTATACCTCCTGTACACACCACTGTGCCAGTATTATACCAGTATACACAGTATTATACCTCCTGTACACACCACTGTGCCAGTATTATACCAGTATACACAGTATTATACCTCCTGTACACACCACTGTGCCAGTATTATACCAGTATACACAGTATTATACCTCCTGTACACACCACTGTGCCAGTATTATACCAGCATACACAGCATTATACCTCCTGTACACATCACTGTGCCAGTATTATACCAGTATACACAGTATTATACCTCCTGTACACACCACTGTGCAAATATTATACCACCATACAGATGATAACAATGCCAGTATTATACCTCCTGTACACACCACTGTGCCAGTATTATACCAGCATACACAGTATTATACCTCCTGTACACATCACTGTGCCAGTATTATACCAGTATACACAGTATTATTCCTCCTGTACACAGCAGGGACGTGCAGTCAGGGGAGGCAGGGGAGGCAGTGCCTCCCCTGTGATTAATTATTAAAATAATATAAAGAAGATACTTATGACACATATTCTGTGTCATAAGTATCTTCTTTATTTTATTCTAATAATTGTATGGCCTTCAAGTACTTTGGGAGGCACTGATAGCAGTGCCTCCCGTGGATAATGGGAACGGGACAGAGCGGGGCGGGGCGGGGCCAAGCACGGGGCTGTAAAAGCCCATTAAAAAATATATGGAAAGCGGCACTGAAACAAGTGCCTCGCTGACAGGGACACCACCCCCATGTCAGCGAGGCACCTGTGATTGGACAGCGGATCCAGTGCTGGATCCGCCGTCCAATCACACACATGCGGCGCTGGAGGCGGCGGTCCCGGCGGTGAGTATCGCTGGAGGTAGACGGGAGGGAGCAGTGGCCTTGGAGTGTGTGAGGTTCTCCTCCGTGCTCCCGCTGACCCGAGCGGCAGCGTGCGGCTCTCCCCCTCCTGCGCCCTCCCGCTGACCGGAGCTACTGTCCCTCTCCTCCGGCAGCGTGCGGCTCTCCCCCTCCTGCGCCCTCCCGCTGACCGGAGCTACTGTCCCTCTCCTCCGGCAGCGTGCGGCTCTCGCCCTCCCGCTGACCGGAGCTACTGTCCTTCTCCTCCGGCAGCGTGCGGCTCTCAGCAGGTAGTTAGTGTGTGTGTGTGTGTGTGTTAGTGTGTGTGTGTGTGTGTGTTAGTGTGTGTGTGTGTTAGTGTGTGTGTGTCAGTCAAAGGGGACAACCCTACATGCGTTGCCTGATGCTAATTTTTTTTTTAAGTAACTCGGCTGCACGCACACAAATTAACTATGCTGCCAACGGAAAAACACATTTTTCAAGTTGCACATTCGAAACCCCCCCCCCCCCCCCCCACACACACACACACACCTTCCTGCTTATCCCTGTCATTTGGCATGATCCAAACCCCTGGCGGTCCTTGCTGCGTTGTTGTTGAATTACATTGCAAAGTCATTGCGCATGACTCTGCAGCAGCCCTTCTCTGCTTTTTCCTGCTGCTGCGTCCTGGGCCACCGTCATGGAGAACCGCCACTTGCTGCATCTATTACAAGGTGCTAAAATGCTGGTTTATTGCTGTGTCAGCCTTTGTGTGTGTGTTGTCTTACCAGCTCAATATATTTTCCCCGTATTTAATTAACCCCCAGCCTGCCACGCTGTCACTTGCACCTGTTACACGTGACTTCTGCATGATACCTGCTCTCATAGGTAGCCTATTGGTCCACTGTGGGCACCGTATGTACGAACGTACTGGACCCATCACCTCCGATCATTAAACAATGGCACATATGCCTGGAGGTGACGGGTCCTGTACGTTTGTACATACAGTGCCCATGGTGGAACAATAGGCTACCTATGACAGCAGGTACCGTGACGAAGAAGTCACGTGTAACAGGAGATGCGGAAGCAACTGGCAGCGCAGTAGGCTGAGGATTAATAGAACATACGGGGAAAAGACATCAGGCCGGTAACAGGTTTTACCGCTATATTACTGCTTAGCAGAGGCGTAACTAGGGTTTTTGGAGCCCAGGGCAAGATCAATAATGGCGCCCCCCCCCCCCCCCCCCCAAAAAAAAATAATAATAATTTTTTTCTTAATAAAAATAATAAATTAATAAAATGATAATAAAAAAAAAATACAAAAGGAAAGTATGTGCAGACGCCACCGGTGTCACTGCATATAAAGATGTCAGGGTGTGTATGTATGTGTATGTAGGTGCAGTGGTCGAAGTTGAATTTTTGAAGGTGGAATGAAAGAGTGCAGATAGCAATTATAGCGCGCGCGCTCCGGAAAAGGGGCGCGGTCACTCAAAAGGGGCGTGTCCTTCAGTGTAGTAGGACCCCTTATACTATCTAGTACTGGTGCCCCTTTCACATTATAGCACACGGTATGAGCCGAAATTCACATTATAGCACACAGTATGAGCCGAAATTCACATTGCCCCACACGGCATGAGCCGAAATTCACATTATAGCACACAGTATGAGCCGAAAATAAGAATTTACTTACCGATAATTCTATTTCTCGTAGTCCGTAGTGGATGCTGGGGACTCCGTAAGGACCATGGGGATTAGCGGCTCCGCAGGAGACTGGGCACATCTAAAGAAAGCTTTAGGACTAGCTGGTGTGCACTGGCTCCTCCCCCTATGACCCTCCTCCAAGCCTCAGTTAGGATACTGTGCCCGGACGAGCGTACACAATAAGGAAGGATCTTGAATCCCGGGTAAGACTCATACCAGCCACACCAATCACACCGTATAACTTGTGATCTGAACCCAGTTAACAGCATGATAACAGAGGAGCCTCTAGAAAAGATGGCTCACTACAGCAATAACCCGATCTTTTTGGTAACAATAACTATGTACCAGTATTGCAGACAATCCGCACTTGGGATGGGCGCCCAGCATCCACTACGGACTACGAGAAATAGAATTATCGGTAAGTAAATTCTTATTTTCTCTAACGTCCTAAGTGGATGCTGGGGACTCCGTAAGGACCATGGGGATTATACCAAAGCTCCCAAACGGGCGGGAGAGTGCGGATGACTCTGCAGCACCAATTGAGAGAAACTCCAGGTCCTCCTCAGCCAGGGTATCAATTTTGTAGAATTTTACAAACGTATTTGCTCCTGACCAAGTAGCTGCTCGGCAAAGTTGTAAAGCCGAGACCCCTCGGGCAACCGCCCAAGATGAGCCCACCTTCCTTGTGGAGTGGGCATTTACAGATTTTTTGGCTGTGGCAGGCCTGCCACAGAATGTGCAAGCTGAATTGTACTACAAATCCAACGAGCAATAGTCTGCTTAGAAGCAGGAGCACCCAGCTTGTTGGGTGCATACAGGATAAACAGCGAGTCAGTTTTCCTGACTCCAGCCGTCCTGGATATTTTCAGGGCCCTGACAACATCTAGCAACTTGGAGTCCTCCAAGTCCCTAGTAGCCGCAGGCACCACAATAGGTTGGTTCAGGTGAAACGCTGAAACCACCTTAGGGAGAAACTGAGGACGAGTCCTCAATTCCCCCTGTCCGAATGGAAAATCAGATAAGGGCTTTTACAGGATAAAGCCGCCAATTCTGACACGCGCCTGGCCCCGGCCAGGGCCAACAGCATGACCACTTTCCATGTGAGATATTTTAACTCCACAGATTTAAGTGGTTCAACCCAATGTGACTTTTGGAAACCAAAACCTACATTGAGATCCCAAAGTGCCACTGGAGGCACAAAAGGAGGCTGTATATGCAGTACCCCTTTTACAAACGTCTGAACTTCAGGGACTGAAGCTAGTTCTTTTTGGAAGAAAATTGACAGGGCCGAAATTTGAACCTTAATGGACCCCAATTTCAGGCCCATAGACACTCCTGTTTGCAGGAAATGTAGGAATCGACCCAGTTGAATTTCCTCCGTCGGGCCTTACTGGCCTCGCACCACGCAACATATTTTCGCCAAATGCGGTGATAATGTTTTGCGGTTACATCCTTCCTGGTTTTGATCAGGATAGGGATGACTTCATCCGGAATGCCTTTTTTCCTTCAGGATCCGGCGTTCAACCGCCATGCCGTCAAACGCAGCCGCGGTAAGTCTTGGAACAGACAGGGTCCATGCTGGAGCAGGTCCCTTCTTAGAGGTAGAGGCAACGGATCCTCCGTGAGCATCTCTTGAAGTTCCGGTTACCAATTCCTTCTTGGCCAATCCGGAGCCACGAATATAGTGCTTACTCCTCTCCATCTTATCAATCTCAGTACCTTGGGTATGAGAGGCAGAGGAGGGAACACATACACTGACTGGTACACCCACGGTGTTACCAGAGCGTCTACAGCTATTGCCTGAGGGTCCCTTGACCTGGCGCAATACCTGTCGAGTTTTTCCCAACGGTTTATAATCATGTGGAAGACTTCTGGGTGAAGTCCCCACTCTCCCGGGTGGAGGTCGTGTTGAGGAAGTCTGCTTCCCAGTTGTCCACTCCCGGAATGAATACTGCTGACAGTGCTATCACATGGTTTTCCGCCCAGCGAAAAATCCTTGCAGCTTCTGCCATTGCTCCTGCTTCTTGTGCCACCCTTGTTTGTTTACGTGGGTGACTGCCGTGATGTTGTCCGACTGGATCAACACCGGCTGACCTTGAAGCAGAGGTCTTGCTAAGCTTAGAGCATTGTAAATGGCCCTTAGCTTTAGGATATTTATGTGAAGTGACGTCTCCAGGCTAGACTATAAGCCCTGGATATTCCTTCCCTGTGTGACTGCTCCCCAGCCTCGCAGGCTGGCATCCGTGGTCACCAGGACCCAGTCCTGAATGCCGAATCTGCGGCCCTCTAGAAGATGAGCACTCTGCAACCACCACAGGAGGGACACCCTTGTCCTTGGTGACAGGGTTATCCGCTGATGCATCTGAAGATGCGACTCGGACCATTTGTCCAGCAGGTCCCACTGGAAAGTTCTTGCGTGGAATCTGCCGAATGGGATTGCTTCGTAGGAAGCCACCATTATACCCAGAACCCTTGTGCATTGATGCACTGAGACTTGGCTCGGTTTTAGGAGGTTCCTGACTATCTCGGATAACTCCCTGGCTTTCTCCTCCGGGAGAAACACCTTTTTCTGGACTGTGTCCAGGATCATCCCTAGGAACAGAAGACAAGTCGTCGGAACCAGCTGCGATTTTGGAATATTGAGAATCCAATCGTGCTGCCGCAACACTACCTGAGATAGTGCTACACCGACCTCCAACTGTTCCCTGGATCTTACCCTTATCAGGGAATCGTCCAAGTAAGGGATAACTAATATTCCCTTCCTTCGAAAGAATATCATCATTTCGGCCATTACCTTGGTAAAGACCCGGGGTGCCGTGGACCATCCATACGGCAGCGTCTGAACTGATAGTGACAGTTCTGTACCATAAACCTGAGGTACCCTTGATGAGAAGGGTACATTTTTTACATGAAGGTAAGCATCCTTGATGTCCCGAGACATCATCTTCCAGGTTCGCAATCACTGCTCTGAGTGACTCAATCTTGAATTTGAACCTCTGTATGTAAGTGTTCAAAGATTTTAGATTTATAATCGGTCTCACCAAGCCGTCCGGCTTTGGTACCACAACAGTGTGGAATAATACCCCGTTCCCTGTTGCAGGAGGGGTACCTTGATTATCACCTGCTGGGAATACAGCTTGTGAATGGCTTCCAAAATTATCTCCCTGTCAGAAGGAGACATCGGTAAAGCCGACTTTAGGAAACGGCGAGGGGGAGACGTCTCGAATTCTAATTTGTACCCCTGAGTATCACCTGAAGGATCCAGGGGTCTACTTGCGAGTGAGCCCACTGCGCGCTGAAATTCATTGAGACGGGCCCCCCACCGTGCCTGATTCTGCTTGTAAAGCCCCAGCGTCATACTGAGGGCTTGGCAGAGGCGGGAGAGGGTTTCTGTTCCTGGGAACTGGCTGATTTCTGCAGCCTTTTTCCTCTCCCTCTGTCACGGGGCAGAAAAGAGGAACCTTTTGCCCGCTTGTCCACGAAAAGACTGCGCCTGATAATACGGCGTCTTCTCATGATGAGAGGCGACCTGGGGTACAAACGTGGATTTCCCAGCTGTTGCCGTGGCCACCAGGTCTGAAAGACCGACCCCAAATAACTCCTCCCCTTAATAAGGCAATACTTCCAAATGCCGTTTGGAATACGCATCACCTGACCACTGACGTGTCCATAACCCTCTACTGGTAGAAATGGACAACGCACTTAGACTTGATGCCAGTCGGCAAATATTCCGCTGTGCATCACGCATATATAGAAATGCATCTTTAAAATGCTCTATAGGCAATAATATACTGTCCCTATCTAAGGTAACAATATTTTCAGTCAGGGAATCCGACCACGGCAACCCAGCACTGCACATCCAGGCTGAGGCGATTGCTGGTCGCAGTATAACACCAGTATGTGTGTAATACATTTTAGGATATCCTCCTGCTTTCTATCAGCAGGATCCTTAAGGGCGGCCATCTCAGGAGAGGGTAGAGCCCTTGTTCTTACCAGCGTGTGAGCGCTTTATCCACCCTTTCATTGCCTCAATCATGTAACGTGTGGCCCTACTGGAAGTCACATTTGTCTCTTCACCGTCGACACTGGAGTCAGTATCCGTGTCGGTGTCTATATCTGCCATCTGAGGTAACGGGCGCTTTAGAGCCCCTGACGGCCTATGAGACGTCTGGACAGGCACAAGCTGAGTAGCCGGCTGTCTCATGTCAACCACTGTCTTTTATACAGAGCTGACACTGTCACGTAATTCTTCCAACAGTTCATCCACTCAGGTGTCGACCCCCTAGGGGGTGACATCACTATTACAGGCAATCTGCTCCGTCTCCACATCATTTTTCTCCTCATACATGTCGACACCAACGTACCGACATACAGCACACACACAGGGAATGCTTTGATAGAGGACAGGACCCCACTAGCCCTTTGGGGAGACAGAGGGAGAGTTTGCCAGCACACACCAGAGCGCTATATATATACAGGGATAACCTTATATAAGTGTTTTTCCCCTTATAGCTGCTGTATTGTTTATACTGCGCCAATTAGTGCCCCCCTCTCTTTATTTAACCCTTTCTGTAGTGTAGTGACTGCAGGGGAGAGACAGGGAGATTCCCTCCAACGAAGCTGTGAGGGAAAATGGCGCCAGTGTGCTGAGGAGATAGGCTCCGCCCCCTTATCGGCGGCCTTATCTCCCGTTTTTTGTGTATTTTTGGCATGGGTTAAATGCATCCATATAGCCCAGGGGCTATATGTGATGCATCTTTTGCCATTTAAGGTATTTTTATTGCGTCTCAGGGCGCCCCCACCCAGCGCCCTGCACCCTCAGTGACCGGAGTGTGAAGTGTGCTGAGAGCAATGGCGCACAGCTGCGGTGCTGTGCGCTACCTTTTTGAAGACAGGACGTCTTCTGCCGCCGATTTTCCGGATCTCTTCAGGCTTCTGGCTCTGTAAGGGGGCCGGCGGCGCGGCTCTGGGACCCATCCAGGCTGGGCCTGTGATCGTCCCTCTGGAGCTAATGTCCAGTAGCCTAAGAAGCCCAATCCACTCTGCACGCAGGTGAGTTCGCTTCTTCTCCCCTTAGTCCCTCGATGCAGTGAGCCTGTTGCCAGCAGGACTCACTGAAAATAAAAAACCTAAAACTAACTTTTCACTAAGCAGCTCAGGAGAGCCACCTAGTGTGCACCCTTCTCGTTCGGGCACAGAAATCTAACTGAGGCTTGGAGGAGGGTCATAGGGGGAGGAGCCAGTGTACACCAGCTAGTCCTAAAGCTTTCTTTAGATGTGCCCAGTCTTCTGCGGAGCCGCTAATCCCCATGGTCCTTACGGAGTCCCCAGCATCCACTTAGGACGTTAGAGAAATTCACATTACCCCACATGGTATGAGCCAAAATTCACATTATAGCACATGGTATGAGCCGAAATTCACATTATAGCACACGGTATGAGCCAAAATTCACATTACTCCACATGGTATGAGCCAAAATTCACATTTCCCCACATGGTATGAGCCGAAATTCACATTACAGCACACGGTATGAGCCGAAATTCACATTACAGCACACGGAATGAGCCAAAATTCACATTACCCCACATAGTATGAGCCGAAATTCACATTATAGCACACGGTATTAGCCAAAATTCCCATTATAGCACATGATATGAGCCAAAATTCCCATTATAGAGTTAGGGGATCCTACCCCCAGAATTAACATGGCCTGTGGGGCACTATGATGAGGGGAGCCCACCCCCTTAATAGACTAATTGCAGAGTTTAGCAGCGGAAGGGCTGCAGCGGTTTCTCACCCCAAGCTGCGGCGCTTCTGCCACCTCCGACACTCCACATCTTCGGTACCACCCGGGATGCAGAGCACCGCACCGGGTATGCACCCTTTTCAGTGTGGTCTGCTGCGCTCCGAAGGGGTTCTTGTTTCATGCTGCAGGATCCCGATGTGCGCCTTCCTCCCCACTGTTACTGTCACGGTAAGCATTAGTATCGTTTACCGCAGAGGCCATTTTCTGAGGCATATGTGTTAAACCTCAGGAACTGAGATGCCCTTCTCACCATACAGCTGTGTGGCCGAGCCGGGCGGGGGGACAGCCAGCAGCAGCATGCCGGATATCAGCAGCAGAGGGTGCGGGCTGTACATACTTGAGGCAGCTGGATATTCAACAGTGCTGAAAGCCTCCGGAGCCCGCACCCCCGGAGCTGCAGTACACCGGCAGAGGACACCCATCCCCCGAACCCTGCGTAGCCCAAAGCCGGAGATCAGCAGCATGTTGAACGCGGAAGCAGAAGCTGCTTATTGCCGGTCAGCATGCTGCTGATCTCCGGCTTTGGGCTCCGCATGTGCATTACAGCCCCCACCCTCGGCTGCTGATATCCGGCATGCTGCCCCTGCTGCTGGCTTTCCACCCGCCCGGCTCGCCCACCCAGCTGGATGGTGAGTGAGAAGGGCATCTCAGTGCCCGTGGTTTAATACATATCTCTCCTCGGTAAATGGCCATTAGTACATCCCACACACACTGATTACACACACACAGACTGGCCACCCCCAAATCCTACACACACCCACTCAGACTACACACACACACATTCTCATACTTTCCTCTCCCCCACACACACACTGGACTGCAAAAATTTACACACACTGACACTGTTCCACACACACACAATTAACACACACTCACACTGTCCCACACACACAATTAACACACACGCACACTGTCCCACACACCAGTGGCGTGCGGTGAGGTCAGTGGCGTGTGGTGAGGCACTACAGCCATAATGTCCGCCGAATCCTGCCGATGACCCCTACCGCCACCGAGCCAATGCCCGCCACTGCCTCTGAGCCGATGCCCGCTGCCACCACCAATGGCTTACAAACTCGCCCACCATCAACTGACCCAGCCCTCCGCCACTAATTTGCAACTCAGTCCAAAGTCGCCAATGCCCGCTGCATGCCTGCTCATCATACTTGTGATATATTGTACATTTTTATAGAAAAAAATAATAATCAGTGTTTGGGACTGGGAAGGGAGTGGGAGGAGGACATGAATGCAATTTTGTTGTCCAGGGTTTCCATTAACTTAATGGAGAAGGGTCTGAATGGGTTAAAAATGTAAAAAAAAACTGCGTGAGGTCCCCCTCCTAAGTATAACCAGCCTCAAGCTCTTTGAGCTGGTCCTGGTTGTTTAAATACTGGGAAAAAATTGGACAGGGGTTCCCCGTATTTAGACAACCAGCATCGGGCTCTTAGTCCGGTCCTGGTTCCAAAAATACGGGGGACAAAAGATGTAGGGGTCCCCCCGTATTTTTAAAACCAGCACCGGGCTCCACTAGCCAGGGACATAATGCCACAGCCGGGGGACACATTTATGTAGGTCCCTGCGGCCGTGGCATTACCCCCCCAACTAGTCACCACTGGCCGGGGTTCCCTGGAGGAGTGGGGACCCCTTAAATCAAGGGGTCACCCCCCCTCCAGGCACCCAAGGGCCAGGGGTGAAGCCCGAGGCTGTCCCCCCCATCCGTGGGCTGTGGATGGGAGGCTGATAGCCATGTAAGTAAAAAAAGAATATTGTTTTTTGTTGTGGAACTACAAGGCCCAGAAAGCCTCCCCCGCTTGCTGGTACTTGGAGAACCTCAAGTACCAACATGCAGGGAAATAACGGGCCCGCCGGTACCTGTAGTTCTACAACAGAAAAAATACCCAAATACAAACACAACTCACACACCGTGAAAGTAAAAATTTATTAAAGCACACTGACACACTTATACATACTTACCTATATCCCACGCCGGTCACGTCCACTTGTCCAGTAGAATCCAATAGGGGTAGCTGTAAAAATGAGAGACAGATTACTTACCTACATCCCACGCTGGTCACGTCCACTTGTCCAGTAGAATCCAGTAGGGGAATCTGTAAAAATGAGAGACAGATTACTTACCTACATCCCACGCCGGTCACGTCCACTTGTCCAGTAGAATCCAATAGGGGTACCTGTGAAAATGAGAGAGAGATTACTTACCTACATCCCACGCCGATCACGTCCACTTGTCCAGTAGAATCCAATAGGGGTACCTGTAAAAATGAGAGACAGATTACTTACCTACATCCCACGCCGGTCACGTCCACTTGTCCAGTAGAATTCAATAGGGGTACCTGTAAAAATGAGAGACAGATTACTTACCTACATCCCACGCCGGTCACGTCCACTTGTCCAGTAGAATCCAATAGGGGTACCTGTAATAATGAGAGACAGATTACTTACCTACATCCCACGCCGGTCACGTCCACTTGTCCAGTAGAATTCAATAGGGGTACCTGTAAAAATGAGAGACAGATTACTTACCTACATCCCACGCCGGTCACGTCCACTTGTCCAGTAGAATCCAATAGGGGTACCTGTAAAAATGAGAGACAGATTACTTACCTACATCCCACGCCGGTCACGTCCACTTGTCAGTAGAATTCAATAGGGGTACCTGTAAAAATTAAAATGATACTTACAAACTGCAATCCACAGGAGGAGAGAGAGAGAGAGAGAGAGAGAGGGGGGGGGGGGGGGGAGACTAGCCTGCTGCTGCTGCTGGGGAGACCGGCACACACTGCAGGGCCACGACGGGAGGACGGAGCCGGCGGAGGAGGTGGAGAGCCGCACACCGCCGCTCCTGTCGGCGGAGGAGGACGGGGCGCACACTACAGACGCCAATAACCGCCGGGACAATTAACACACACACACAATTAACACACGCACACTGTCCCACACACAATTAACACACACGCACGCACACTGTCCCACACACACAAATAACACACGCACACTGTCCCACACACACAAATAAAACACACGCACACTGTCCCACACACACAATTAACACACACGCACACTGTCCCACACACACACAATTAACACACTCACACTGTCCCCCACACACACAATTAACACACTCACACTGTCCCACACATACACAATTAACACACACGCACACTGTCCCACACACACACAATTAACACGCACTCAAAACTGTCCCACACACACAATTAACACACTCACTGTCACACACACACAATTAACAAACACGCACTGTCCCACACACACAATTAACACACTCACACTGTCACACACACACACACACACACACACACACACACACACACACACACTCAAACTGTCCCACACACACAATTAACACACTCACACTGTCCCACACACACACAATTAACACACACGCACTGTCCCACACACAACACACACGCACACTGTCCGACACACACACAATTAACACACACACACTTAACACACACACATACAAAATGTCCCGCACCCCCTTCCCGCTCACCTGCACTCACTGCTGTTCAGGGGCCGCACACCCCCCCCCCCCAGGTCGCGCACGCGCATGCACGCACCTCCGTGGTCGCGATCATGCACGCGATCGCGTACACAGTCACTTTGCAGGGGGGAGTAGGGGGAGGCTCCTGGCTGCCGCTGCCTGTCTATTGTGACAGGCACAGCAGCCGGGGAGACAGGGAAAGCGCCGCGGGTAGCGCCGGCGGAATCCCTGAAGCATGGGGCGAGTGGGCCGTGCAGGTGCCGGTGGCGCCCCCCTCTGTTGGGGCTGCCATGGCGCCCAGGGCACGTGCCCTGCTCGCCCCGTGCTAGATACGCCTCTGCTGCTTAGTACATCCCGCCCTTACACTCTCTCTCTCTCTCAGTTTGTAAGTATAATGTTAATTTTTACAGGTACCCCTACCCTATTGGATTCTACTGGACAAGTGGACGTGACTGGCGTGGGCTGTAGGTAAGTAATCTCTCTTGCATTTTTACAGGTACCCCTATTGGATTCTACTGGACTAGTGGACGTGACCAGCGTGGGATGTAGGTAAGTATGTGTGAGTGTGTTTTAATAAATGTTTACTTTCACGGTGTGTGAGTTGTGTTTTTATTTGGGTATTTTTGTTGTTGTAGAACTACAGGTATCTGCGGGCCCGTTATTTCCCCGCATGCTGGTACTTGAGGTTCTCCAAGTACCAGCAAGCGGGGGAGGCTTGCTGGGCCTTCTAGTTCCACAACAAAAAACAATATTCTTTTTTTTACACACATGGCTATCAGCCCGGCACCCACCGCCCAGGGGTGCTGGGGACAGCCTCGGGCTTCACCCCTGGCCCTTGGGTGCCTGGAGGGGGGGGGGCGACCCCTTGATTTAAGGGGTCCCCACTCCTCCAGGGAACCCCGGCCAGTGGTGACTAGTTGGGGAGGTAATGTTACGGCCGCAGGGACCTACATAAATGTGTCCCCCGGCTGTGGCATTATGTCCCTGGCTAGTGGAGCCCGGTGCTGGTTTCAAAAATACGGGGGACCCCTACATCTTTTGTCCCCCGTATTTTTGGAACCAGGACCGGACTAAGAGCCCGATGCTGGTTGTCTAAATACGGGGAACCCCTGTCCAATTTTTTCCCAGTATTTAAACAACCAGGACCAGCTCAAAGAGCCCGAGGCTGGTTATACTTAGGAGGGGGACCTCACGCAGTTTTTTTTTTTTTTACATTTTTTTAACCAATTCAGACCCTCCCCTATTAAGTTAATGGAAGCCCTGGACAACAAAATTGCAAAATGTTTAATTTTTTTTCTATAAAAATGTACAATATAGAACAAGTATGATGAGCACGCAGGCAGAAGGCATTGGCGGCATCGGACTGAGATGCAAATTAGTGGAGGAGGCCTGGGTCAGTTGATGGTGGGCGAGTTTGTAAGCCATTGGCGGTGGCAGCGGGCATTGGCTCAGAGGCAGTAGCGGGCATTGGCTCAACGGCGGTAGGGGTCATCGGCAGGATGTGGCAGACATTATGGCTGTAGTGCCTCACCAGCCACTGACCTCACCGCACGCCACTGGTACACAGCACTGTGCCAGTATTATACCAGTATACACAGTATTATACCTCCTGTACACACCACTGTGCAAATATTATACCACCATACAGACAATGCCAGTATTATACCTCCTGTACACACCACTGTGCCAGTATTATACCAGTATACACAGTATTATACCTCCTGTACACACCACTGTGCCAGTATTATACCAGTATACACAGTATTATACCTCCTGTACACACCACTGTACCAGTATTATACCAGCATACATAGTATTATACCTCCTGTACACACCACTGTGCCAGTATTATACCAGTATACACAGTATTATACCTCATGTACACATCACTGTGCCAGTATTATACCAGTATACACAGTATTATACCTCCTGTACACACCACTGTGCCAGTATTATACCAGTATACACAGTATTATACCTCCTGTACACACCACTGTGCCAGTATTATACCAGTATACACAGTATTATACCTCATGTACACACCACTGTACCAGTATTATACCAGCATACATAGTATTATACCTCCTGTACACATCACTGTGCCAGTATTATACCAGTATACACAGTATTATACCTCATGTACACACCACTGTGCCAGTATTATACCAGTATACAGAAAGGGTCAGGATTGTACCTCATGTACAGTACACATCATCGTGCCAGTATTACACCAGTATACAGACTATGCCAGGACTATGCCTCCTGTGCACATGAGTGTGCCAGAACCATGCCCAGCTGGTGTTACTAGTTGCCAGGTCCCAGTCACCTCCTTCCCCGGGAGCGGCCAATGACAGCGGCCGGGCTGGGAGGTGTGTGAGGGGGACAGGACTTTGCCTCCTCCCCGGCCCGGGCGTCACATCCGCTGCTGTCACAGGACAGCACAAACAAGGACGAACCGGGAGAGAAGGAGACCTGACCCAGCACCGGGGACACCTGCATCCGGGACACCTGCACCGCGGCCAGTGCATGCATCTGTCGGGCTGCTGTACATGAGGTGAGACTGAGGCTTATATCCCTGAGGACAGGTCTCCTGCAGCGCTGCAATGCTGTGTATAGTAACACTCATTCACCCCCATGGCTGCATGGTGCCTGTGTGTATACTAACACCCCCCCCCCCCCCCCTGAGCTAACTAATATATGTATTATACATTGTATGCATGCTTAGGAGTGGCTGCATGGTGCCTGTGTGTATACTAACACACACATCCACCCCCTGTGCTGACTGATATATGTATTATACATTGTATGCATGCCCAGGAGTGGCTGCATGGTGCCTGTGTGTATACTAACACCCCCCGTGCTAACTAGTATATGTATTATACATTGTATGCATGGTGCCTGTGTGTATACTAACACACACATCCACCCCCTGTGCTGACTGATATATGTATTATACATTGTATGCATGCCCAGGAGTGGCTGCATGGTGCCTGTGTGTATACTAACACCCCCCCCCCCCCGTGCTAACTAGTATATGTATTATACATTGTATGCATGGTGCCTGTGTGTATACTAACACACACATCCACCCCCTGTGCTGACTGATATATGTATTATACATTGTATGCATGCCCAGGAGTGGCTGCATGGTGCCTGTGTGTATACTAACACACACACATCCACCCCCCTGTGCTAACTAATATATGTATTCTACATTGTATGCATGGCCAGGAGTGGCTGCATGGTGCCTGTGTGTATACTAACACCACCCCCACCCCCCGTGCTAACTAGTATATGTATTATACATTGTATGCATGCCCAGGAGTGGCTGCATGGTGCCTGTGTGTATACTACCACCCACATCTCCCCCCCCCCCCCCAGTTTTGACTATTAAATGTATTATACATTGTATGCATTTCCAGGAGTGGGTGCATGTGTGTATACTAACACACACACACACACACACACACACACACACACACACACACACACACACACATTTTAAGGTTCAGATGTCGGACACAGTGCAGAACCCCTGGTGCACCCTTCCTAATGCATAATCATGCACTTGGAGGGGCTTAAATAGCATACTTTGGACCATAAAGACATGTCAGTACCTGGAGCTATCAGTGATGTGGGAGAGGTACCTGGAGGATCAGTGATGTCGGACAGGTACCTGGAGGTATTAGTTGTGTGGGAGAGGTACCTGGAGGTATAAATGACATGGGACAGGTACCTGGAGGTATAAATGACGTGGGACAGGTACCTGGAGGTATAAATGACGTGGGAGAGGTACCTGGAGGTATCAATGATGTGGGAGAGGTACCTGGAGGTATCAATGATGTGGGAGAGGTACCTGGAGGTGTAAATGATGTGGGAGAGGTACCTGGAGGTGTAAATGATGTGGGAGAGGTACCTGGAGGTGTAAATGATGTGGGGAGAGGTACCTGGAGGTGTAAATGATGTGGGGAGAGGTACCTGGAGGTATCAGTGATGTGGGAGAGGTACCTGGAGGTATCAGTGATGTGGGAGAGGTACCTGGAGGTATAAATGACGTGGGAGAGGTACCTGGAGGTATAAATGACGTGGGAGAGGTACCTGGAGGTATAAATGACGTGAGAGAGGTACCTGGAGGTATAAATGATGTGAGAGAGGTACCTGGAGGTATAAATGATGTGAGAGAGGTACCTGGAGGTATAAATGATGTGAGAGAGGTACCTGGAGGTATAAATGATGTGAGGGAGGTACCTGGAGGTATAAATGATGTGAGAGAGGTACCTGGAGGTATAAATGATGTGGGAGAGGTACCTGGAGGTATAAATGATGTGGGAGAGGTACCTGGAGGTATAAATGATGTGGGAGAGGTACCTGGAGGTATAAATGATGTGAGAGAGGTACCTGGAGGTATAAATGATGTGAGAGAGGTACCTGGAGGTATAAATGATGTGAGAGAGGTACCTGGAGGTATAAATGATGTGAGAGAGGTACCTGGAGGTATAAATGATGTGAGAGAGGTACCTGGAGGTATAAATGATGTGAGAGAGGTACCTGGAGGTATAAATGATGTGAGAGAGGTACCTGGAGGTATAAATGATGTGAGAGAGGTACCTGGAGGTATAAATGATGTGAGAGAGGTACCTGGAGGTATAAATGATGTGAGAGAGGTACCTGGAGGTATAAATGATGTGAGAGAGGTACCTGGAGGTATAAATGATGTGAGAGAGGTACCTGGAGGTATAAATGATGTGAGAGAGGTACCTGGAGGTATCAGTGATGTGAGAGAGGTACCTGGAGGTATCAGTGATGTGGGAGAGGTACCTGGAGGTATAAATGACGTGGGAGAGGTACCTGGAGGTATAAATGACGTGGGAGAGGTACCTGGAGGCATTGTACCCCAAAATGCTGGAAATTCTTGATGACAGACGCTTGCTTGCGTTTTCCCACCACTAATAAAGAGTACAAAAATCATCCACTTGAGACCCTCCAGTGCTTTCCTTATGGCCACTGACAGCCTTCTATATGGTCCTGCTTTCTCCCTTGCTACTATTTGGGGTCCTGGACGGCTTCCCCACTTTCTCAAGCAGTTTTCCCAGTTTGCTTTCTGTAGATAAGCCGGACAACCTCGCCGCGGGTACCGGGAATCGTTACTTCTAATTGGATCTCGCATTTCTTGTGTGTGTGTGTGTGTGTGTGTGTGTGTGTATGTACTCATGCGATGTACGGGAGTTTCTTGAAACAAACTCACCCCTAATTGCATTGACCCGATAATGGTCTTTTATGAGAAAATGTAAAAAGAGCATCTTTTCCTTACAGTTTGTAGTAACCATAACCTTGGAGTGAAAAGAACGTTTATATGTGTAAAAGTGATTGCCTTGTTCTTTTACATTATGGGGGTCATTCCGAGTTGCTCGCTCGTTGCCGATTTTCGCTATACTGCGATTAGTCGCTAACTGTGCATGCGCAAGGTTCGCAGAGCGCATGCGCTTAGTTATTTTACACAATAGTTAGGTATTTTACTCACGGCATAACAAAGCTTTTTCATCGCTGTGCTGATCGTAGTGTGATTGACAGGAAGTGGGTGTTTCTGGGCGGAAACTGGCCGTTTTATGGGAGTGTGCGGAAAAACGCAGGCGTTCGAGTTGCAAAACGCAGGAGTGGCTGGAGAAACATGGGAGTGGTTGGGCAAACGCTGGGTGTGTTTGTGACGTCAAACCAGGAACGAAAAGGACTGAGCTGGTCGCAATGGCTGAGTAAGTCTGGAGCTACTCAGAAACTGCTAAGAAATTTCTATTCGCAATTCTGCTATGCTAAGATACACTCCCAGAGGGCGGCCGCCTAGCGTGTGCAATGCTGCTAAAAGCAGCTAGCGAGCGAACAACTCGGAATCACCCCCTATATACAGTGTGAGATCATTACTGAAGTCCTGTTTTACTGCTTCCTCTGTCAGTCTGCAGACTGTCCACAATAAAAGTGCAGTGCTCAGGAACATGGTATCGCACAGTCTGGGTGTGGGAGCTGCCACTCCTGTGCACACACAGTCTGCAGTCTGTATGCCGAGTACATCCCCCCACCGTGCACTCCTAACCCTTCACTTCTACAGGAAACCCCCCTCCCTCACACAACTGGTTGTGGATGTGAGTTCCAAGCTCAGACATGAAACCTAAGCCTAGGACTCTTCCCATGAATGCAGATTGTGTACATTCTACAATACATCACTCATAACCTGTATAAGACGCACTGATTTCATAACAAGTTCCCCTGTAATACCACAAAGTTCTGTATACTACACCTGCTAGGATCATGTGTCCGGCAAAGTAATGTCATTACTCTTAAAGTGGGTACACACTAGTAGATATATCTGCAGATCAATTGATCTGCAGATATATCTATGGACGGATCGGGCAGTGTGTTCAGCATACACACTGCCTGATCCGTCGGGGACTGACGTCATGAACTGGGCGGGCGTGTACACACGCCCGCCCAGTTCAGCTGTTAATCACCGCCGGCCGCCGCAGCATGTGTACGGGCGGTCGGCCGACCGCCGCGCACACACAGCGACGCGCCAATATATCGGTAGATATATTGGCCGACGGATGTGCTGCGCGGCCGACGCGATACGTCTGTGAACGACGGAGTTCACAGACGTATCGGCCGTACACACTGGCCGACGGTCCCGCGTTATATTGCCCGTTCAAGAGAACGGCCGATATATCGACCAGTGTGTACGGGCCTTCAGTCGTGTGTTATTGTGGTGTTGCCAATTTGTTTGTCATTCATTGGTTATGTTCTATGAACATGTAAAATAGGCATCTGTGATCAGAGGGGGTTGGGTCAGCATACTGGGGAGCGCAAGAAGCCCCTTGCGGGCTCGCTGCACTGGCAATCGTATTCCCACTTTATTGGTATCATGGACACCCACGAGTGGGAATAGTCCGACTGTCAGGATTCTTAGTGGGCGGGATGTAGGGGGAGGTATTGTGAGACCAGCGGTCACATAACTACATCTCGATCAGAGGAATGCAACCGCCGACTGTCTTTATGTGGTGGAACTACAAGTCCTAGCATGTGCTGCCAGCCAAAAGTCGTTCTTCAGTGAGACTGTCTAGGACAGGGGACTCTGTCCTCCTGGTACGCTAACAGTTCAGGTTTTAAGGATATCCGTGCCTAGACGGTATAATCACACTGAGGTACTAATTAAGTGACCTGTGCTTAAACATGGATATCCTTAAAACCTGGACTGTTGAGCTTTGAGGGCCCAGTATGGGAAACACTGCTGTAGGAGCAATTTTGAGTCTCGCCAGATGAGCAGTGCTGCTAATGGATTAGATCCGTTCTTATTGCAGTTTGGTTGAAATCCACAAAATTAGCTGACGAGACTTGCGCCGGTTCCTGCTCAGAAAGCCTGCAGTCCTTGCTAAACAGGGTAGTACTCTGGTAGATTGTGGGTGATCGTTTGGATCGTCATACATACCGCATTTGAAAATAAAATAATATGTATGAAAGGCTGTGTCTTACTGATCTTAATGACCTGCATTAAATACCTGGAGCGTTTCTAGGTCACTAAATATGTATATCATGCACTCTTTCACCCTGCCGTAGCTGGCTGCCGTCTCAGATGGGAAGTGCTTCTCTAGTGAACCCAGCGTTCTATATTAGGTGCACAGTAATTCCTGGGCTGAGCACCTGTCTCCTACATGCTGTGTAGGCAGACGTTGTGGGCCTGTGTCAGAAGTGGGCGCTATGCCGATCTTTGTGCAGTTGGCCTATGATTTTTGTATGCGCATGCCTCTGAGTCGCAATGGTTTGTCGGCGGCGTTCGCAAATCAAATTTGGGCTCCTAGAATAGGAATTTCAGTATGCGTTCCTGGGAGCGCAAGTGTGTCGTGGCCAGCATCTGCGTCTAAAGACATCGTTGTAATGGTCCCAGGGCTGTGACGGACGCTCGGTATGGCCGTAGACGTTTGATGCTGTGAAAGCCGTGGTACCGATGGGGGTGTCTTTGTACGCAGGCGGCAGATTACAGACGTGTATAAACTCCGTCGGCTGAGGCGTTAGAATGTTCGCAGTAATGCTGTGTACATGGACGCAGTCATGCTTGCTATAGCATCAAACCTCTCAGGTCAGGTCCTGTCCAGATCCTGTGCAGGCTAAACCTATAGGGACAATTTTGTCTGTTCACTTGAAATGAATGACCTCACCGAGGCATGAGCCACTTTATGGCTCAGTGAGGTTCTTTGTTTTAGCAGCCTGTATTCTCCCAAATGTTGCTTCGGTCCATGCAAATGTGGAAAATATTAGAAATTTATTTTTGCCTAATACTGTAATTTGGTATTTTAGTTATTGTGTTAGAGGTTGTTGTATTAATACTTTTGTTTTGCTGGTTCTTCTCTAGAACTTGTGCTGGGACCAGCTTGGTTTCTTCTGTACCCAATGTGGCATCAGCCATATTGGGGATGGGAGATGTATCAAACCTCCCAGACAGATAAACTGGAGATTGGGATGATTTAGGTGGTCACCATTCATGGTACTATTGGTTGCTATCCTCTATGGCAGTGATGGCTAACCTTGACACTCCAGCTGTTGTTGAACTACACATCCCAGCATGCCATGCTACAGTTTTGCTATTTGGCCTTGCTAAATCTGATGCAGGGCATGCTGGAATGTGTAGTTCAACAACAGCTGGAGTGTCAAGGTTAGCCATCACTGCTCTATGGTATAAAACTATCTGCAAGGGAACCATTGATGGTTTCACTCACTGGTGGCCATCCCTGCTTTACTATTAACTGGGCTGTGGGCCAATCAGATTCTGGGGGTGGGGCTTCACAAGATGGGGGTGGAGCTAGGCTATGTGCCTTGGCACCTTGTATGGAAAAAAAAAACCTGTTAGTCCTGTACCGTTTGATTCTCCCATATCGATGGCAAAAGTATTCAATATCGAGCATAGACCATCGATGACTCTGAATCATTGATGGTCAATGGCTATCCCTAATTGGAGAAGCTACCTATAGCAGCCAATCATTGTCTAGCATAGTCTACACAATGACCTAAGTTAATTAGTTGCTATGGGTAATATCTCTCTCTGTATGGTCCCTATATCTCTCTCTGAGGTTAACCCCCCCCCCAATATTTTATATTTTTGAGAAATAAGATATTTTGTTCAGACAATGGCTGAATGCAAGTAGAACTGGTCACAGTAGGATCTTGGAATTCTTCTCTGGTTAATCACCAGTCAATTAATGGAAATTCTTTACATTGTTAAACTAACTGACCCATAGGAGAGATTTTACCAATAGTTAGGGTTGGAGTTCCAGTCGTGCAGAAATATATCATCCTGGCTGAGCTCTGTAATTGCACATTTATCTCCTGGATTTGAAAGTCCTGGCTATCCGAGTCTGCGCAGATATGCCAGATCAGGGCAGGGGGTTTGGATGTAAGTGTGACGCCATTGCTATTACTTATGGTACTTGTAAAAACTTTGTTGAGCATGGCTCCTCCACTGAACTTCTCCCTAATATTTGTGGTTGTCCATGTATTTTCCCAATTATATATTTCAGATAGAGTTTGATTAAAAATGTACTAATGGAGCTCAAGTATTAAAGCCTTCTCCCTGATTTGGTCAATGGTAACCCACCATAAGTGTTTTTTTTTTTTTTTTTTTGGGTGGTGATATTTGAACCGTGTAACAACTTAAAAGCTATGGTTTTTTTCCTAGAGACTTTCATTTTTTTTGTCCGACCTGCACGAACTCTTCTTTCTTAATTATCGTGAACACTGTAAATATTAGAAAGACTTTGAGTTCCTTATTTGTGTAATAAAACATGGGACATTTGCCCTGCGTGCAGCACGTTCCAAAGTCGGAGGTGCCTGGGGAGAGTAACGCGTTTCAGGAAGAGAGGAACCTTTTATGTTTGGGTGGTTCTCCAAGTGAAGATGTTACGGAGTAGCAGCTAAAGGAGGAAATAATTCTGTATAGGAGGAAATAATTCTGTATAGTGATGCAATGGATATTTACCAATATTGCACAGCTGGCCGTGAGGGTGATGACTTGGGCCAATCTTCCCAAGTCATGCTTCCCAAAATTGCCGTGTTTGCAAATGTAAAAGGTTGACTCGGGTGACTTAACCGCAATACATTGGTTTGTGCTGCCTTACATCTGCTGATGTGTTAGTCTGCCCCTACCTTTTTAAAATACCTTATCCGTGAGCGGGAGAGACCTCTCAACGGGGTGTAGTAGGGTATGCCGGCGGCCGGGCTCCCGGCGGCCAGCATACTGGTGCCGGAATTCCGACCGCCGGCATACCGACAGCTGGGCGAGCGCAAATGAGCCCCTTGCGGCCTCGCTGACGCTATCTATTCTCCCTCCAGGGGATTCATGGGGGTCGATTTCTATTCGGCAACTTAAGAATAGCGCCGGGAATTAGCTCCCGACGCTATTCAATTCAGCTCCAGTTAAGTCGGCGATGTCCCGTTCTCGCCGACTTAACAGGTAGTTTTGTCGGGAGAACGGGCATTCTCCGACTTAACTCCCCGGCGCGAGGCTGATTCCCGACAGAATCAGCCTCGCCCCGGCCGCGAGGCAGCACTTTTGTCGGGTTTCTTCTCTCATCCCCCGGGGATGAGAGAAGAATTCCCGACAATTGCGGGTCACTAGCAGCTGAATTGAATAGCGTCGGGAGCTAATTCCAGGCGCTATTCTTAAGTTGCCGAATAGAATCGACCCCAAGAACCCCCAAAAGGGAGAAAAGGTGTCGGGATTCCGGCGCCGGTATACTGTGCACCGGCATCCCGACAGCCGGCAAACTGAAGACCACCCCTCTCAACGGACTGGATAGGGGAATAGTCCTCTTAAATGGGAGAATATTCAGTTTTGCTAAACAGGATTTTCAAAATAGGCTACATCCAGATCTGCCCAACCGGACTCTGGCCGAAGCACCCTGCTTCAGGCTATACTCGTATGTTGCTTTCTAGAGGTAAGAGAAACAAGCTGGTCTTCACGTTTCACACTTGAGTACTCAGGAGTTACAAAAGAATCCTGCCCTTTTTTTTATTTTATTATTTTTTCTTTTTTTAGAATTCAATTTAAATGACGCATCAAAGTTCCTCTTCAGGCGCATTAAAAACGCAGTCCATCTAGATTGTGATGAAATACTGATTTATATCCTCTCCGTCTGGTGGGTAGATCTGAGTTTTTTTTCCCATCTGTGTCCAACTCTGTCCTGTCTCCTTGTCTCTGTCCCTAGTGATTGAGGTTCGTGTTTGTCGGGTTTATACTTGTTCAGTATCCGCTGATGCTGCTCGTGTGGGGTCAGGACAACCCCTTCTCTTATTTCTGTCAGTCAAGCTTTACTGGTTCCAGACTGACATCTGGACATTCTTCAGTGCCCTCCAGGTGTTGTGGAACCTGCATCTCCTGCCCTTCACGTCTGGCCAGTACCAGCTGTACAAAAACATAGAATTTAGTGGCTGTGTAGATCCATGTGTCATTATCTCGGCGAGATAAGTATCCTTTCCTGATGATATGAGTACATGGATGAAAAGCACAGGATTGAATCAGAAAGATAAAGGAATGTGCTTGCTGTCCTGCAACTAAAGTCACCTGTAATTACCAAACCTGGAAATGTTTTAATAATAATAAAAATTCTATTAATAAAACTGCTTTCACACAGGATAGCTCCGGAACATGTGCTTCTAACACTTCTATTTAACATAAATGTAAATTTGGCTCTGTGGAGGGGTTGTGGTGCTATGCCATTGGCAGATGTGTAATTGGGACCCCTCAATGCAGCTAGTTAGGGGAAGGCAGACTAGGGAGTGTGTTTGTGACCGTGACTTCATCCTTTACCTCTGCAGTCTCCTGACTTTCCAGTCCTGTCACATGCCGTGATATTGGCAGCAGCCAGCCCTGGCCCCGTGCAGAGTTCTGCGGGCAGCTGACGGGCAACTTTCTGCACAGTGTGCCAGGCATGAGAGAAACAGATTGGCAGCGGACATAACGCCCAGTGTCTCAAAAGGATAGTGATGGGATACTTATCATCAAATCTGCATGTACACTTCTGTCACAGGACCCCAGACAGACTGAATTTTTCCCAACCTTGTGATAGACTTTCTAGGAACAAGTTACTGACGGGTAACGCTAGACAAGGACTGTCAGTACTAGTGACTCTCGTCTGTGTTCATACCTGCGCTCGGTGTGTTTATTTTGGTGTGCTCCATTTTTATTTTTGAGATAAGCAGATTGCGGTCAGTGCAGTAACCCCCATTGACCCCCCTGAGTACCAGTACCGGTTTATCCAACACCCGCTTAGTGTTCCGGAATGTGGGGAAGACTTCCTAATGCCAAGATGTCTGCCTGAACTTTTCCATGTTGGCTGGGCGATGATGACGTGGCCCCTGTTATCAGGCTCTACACCCACCATGTGGGGGCGCAAATCATATCATTTGGGGTGGCGGGCAGGGCTGATATGAATATCGTCATCATGGCCCCCTCCAGATTCTGAAAGCTCGTCACTGTGCAATGCTGGGTTATGGGTGGCCAATCGGAGGTCCCTGTATCGATATTTCAGCATCATGTGAATGATATTGATATGATCAAGTCTCTATATGCTATACTGCGCATGTGCACCAGGTCTGGGGGGATTGTGAGAGGCTGAGAAAAAGCCTATCCCATGAGGTTCTCTTGTACCAAGCAGAAATTTCCTTTGGCCCAAGAATATCGACTAGTGATGCCCATCCCTACTCTAAGAGCAGACCAATGATTATGTGAAATCTGGAACCATGCCCACAGCATGTCAAATAAGTTTGTGTTTTCACGCGGTGCCACTTCAAGTTCATGATGAACTATTCTCTTTTTTCTTTTTGACATGTGCAAAGTGATCTTTGCAGTTTGGAAGGATTTGGGCTGCCTGTGCTAGGGAATACATATGTTTTACCGACAGCGGGATCCCGGCCACCAGTATGCCTGCAGCGCGGCAAGCGTTAGAAAGCCCCTTGCGCTGCGGGCACGGTGGCACGCTGCGCTCTCCACAGGTTATATTCTCCGTCTATGGGTGTCGTGATTGCCTCCCTGTGCTAGTAGTGTTCATACAAGCACCCTGCACCTGTTACAACCTGTGTAGTTCCTCTTTCCTGCCTGGGGTGTTGCTGTCTGCTCTGGTGCTTCTAGCACACTCTGGTCTGTATCTCCGTGCTGATTCCTGCCCCAGCGTTTGCAGCGAGAAACCATATTGACGCAGACAGTGATGTCACTTTCTAGCGCAGATACTGGGTAGAGCGAGCCCCAGCTCCACCGGTGACGGTTGTCGGATGCGCTGACTGTTGCGTCACTGGCGTTTGTTCTTGCCTGTTTTGGGACTCACTGCGGAGCTCCTAGCACCAGAGAGGGGTGTGTGTGATAGAGATGGAAGGGTATATTGGTGTGTGCAGCCATTGGCAGACCTTTTCAGCCATGTTTTGTGAATGCTAGGAGGTTTATGTTTATGTTAGCGTATAGGAGTTCATGGTATCTGTATTGTGTATTACGCATGAGGTGGTAAATTACTGCTTCCCCTGGTGAGTGTACTGTAAGAAAAATAACTTCTCCTGCTTAAGTTTAACCAGTAGAACAGCAGCTTGTGGAACAAAATGTGCACGCTCTTTAATAGGGATTAATTCTGTCATTTTTTTGCACAGTTCATGAAACAACCAAACATCCCATTATTTCAGTCCCCCCCCCCCCCCCCATGTAAGTAATGACAAAGCACTTGGGTTTTCAGAGTCCCTTTTATCTCTACGGGGTTAAACGAGGTCACGCAGTTTGGATTTGTTTCAGCCGGTTTCCCTTCCTGACAGAAAAGCAGGTGATTTTTATTTTTTTGCTTGTGGGAGCAAAAAGAAATTGCTCAGAAAAAACCCAAAACAAGGACATTTCCTCTTACAGGCAGAGAAAGCAAGCAAATGTGCGCGGTCACTACCTGCTCCTTAGGGTGGAGGATAATTGACAGGTTTTCCTAAATACTGTCCTCCAAAATGAAGAATGTTTAAACCAGTGGTTCTCAACTCCAACACTCAGTCACCTCCAACAGGTCATGTTTTCAGGATTTCTGTCAGTGGGATAATTACTGACCCAGCAAAATAGATTATCTCATGATGAAATCCCTAAAACATGACCTGTTGAGGGTGCTTGAGTATTGGAGTTGAGAACCACTGGTTCAAACCATACATGCCTCGTTTCTGGGAGACTTACAGTGCATCCGGAAAGTATTCACAGCGCTTCACTTTTTCCACATTTTGTTATGTTACAGCCTTATTCCAAAATGGAATAAATACATTTTCCCCTCCAAATTATACACACAATACCCAATAATGACAACGTGAAAAAAGTATTTTTTTTAGATTTTTGCAAATGTATTAAAAATAAAAAAAAACTAAGAAATCACATATACATAAGTATTCACAGCCTTTGCTCAATACTTTGTTGATGCAGCAATTACAGCCTCCAGTCTTTTTGAATATGATGCCACAAGCTTGGCACACCTATCTTTGGCCAGTTTCGCCCATTCCCCTTTGCAGCACCTCTCAAGCTCCATCAGGTTGGATGGGAAGCGTTGGTGCACAGCCATTTTCAGATCTCTCCAGAGATGTTCAATCTGATTCAAGTCTGGGCTCTGGCTGGGCCACTCAAGGACATTCACAGAGTTGTCCTGAAGCCACTCCTTTGATATCTTGGCTGCGTGCTTAGGGTCGTTGTCCTGCTGAGAAAGTGAAGCGCTGTGAATACTTTCTGGATGCACTGTATGACTTGTGGATGGCCAACAGAAACTGGTGGCTCCTAGCCATTGAGGTTCCTGATCCGATGGAGATGCTTTATGCCGTTCGATGCCAGGATTGAAGTGGTTGTGGCAATTGTTCTGTGGTGCCCTTTCCGGTGGCCGTCCGTATCCTGAATTAGGGGCAGACCACTGTATTCTCAGGGAGTGTCATTGGTTGCAATCTTGCATTCACTCCCCACTGTCAGGGATTGTCATTGTGTCTGATGTCAGATCATTGTTTTTTTTTTAAAACCATAAAGCAGAGACGTTCCAGCTGTGCCCTGGACTTAGTTTTACTACTTGTAAATCTTCAGTCTGCTATATTATGTATACACAGTCTATCCATTAACTGGCGCTATTATGCCGTTCTCTCTAGGACCGCACTCACTTGGCCCAGCTTAGCCTGCGCAATTCCCTCTGCAGATGCCATTGTCCTGCTCTGCAGACCAGTGCTGTCCTCAGTCGGTGATCTTCTGGCATTTACAAGGACTGAGGAGCGCGGAAGGTCCAAAGAGCACTCTGCACTGCACAGCGGATGTTTTGCACTGTGTAAACTACCTCCAGTGTATATAGGGAATTGGAAAAGTCACTCTATAATTAAAAAGAAAATAACGAGGCACATAAATGTGATATATATATATATAATAAATATCTATATATCCTACTGTATGTAGTTTTTAAACAAAATAAAAATTTTTAATCACCTGAAACATAAACTGTTTGAGCAGCGGTGAGTTTTCTACTGTAATTGTGCTTTGCATCTGATCTTTGAACACACAAGGTGTGACTTACTGTAATCGCTGCATGCAACGTCAAGCTGTATCACGAGGCCACCCGGGGGTGATTAACCTATTTTCACACCCTTGTAGTGAAGCCAGCTCCTTTTTTCGAGCTTGTTACCCGTATGTTTAGTGCACAATAAATGCAGTTTTATTGGTTTTCCTCTGACACGTAAAAATAAGAATTTACTTACCGATAATTCTATTTCTCGGAGTCCGTAGTGGATGCTGGGGTTCCTGAAAGGACCATGGGGAATAGCGGCTCCGCAGGAGACAGGGCACAAAAGTAAAGCTTTCCGATCAGGTGGTGTGCACTGGCTCCTCCCCCTATGACCCTCCTCCAGACTCCAGTTAGATACTGTGCCCGGACGAGCGTACACAATAAGGGAGGAATTTTGAATCCCGGGTAAGACTCATACCAGCCACACCAATCACACTGTACAACCTGTGATCTGAACACAGTTAACAGTATGATAACAGGGGAGCCTCTGAAAAGATGGCTCACAATAACACTAACCCGATTTAGTTAGCAATAACTATGTACAAGTATTGCAGATAATCCGCACTTGGGATGGGCGCCCAGCATCCACTACGGACTCCGAGAAATAGAATTATCGGTAAGTAAATTCTTATTTTCTCTATCGTCCTAGTGGATGCTGGGGTTCCTGAAAGGACCATGGGGATTATACCAAAGCTCCCAAACGGGCGGGAGAGTGCGGATGACTCTGCAGCACCGAATGAGAGAACTCCAGGTCCTCCTTAGCCAGGGTATCAAATTTGTAGAATTTTACAAACGTGTTCTCCCCTGACCACGTAGCTGCTCGGCAGAGTTGTAATGCCGAGACCCCTCGGGCAGCCGCCCAAGATGAGCCCACCTTCCTTGTGGAATGGGCATTTACATATTTTTTGCTGTGGCAAGCCTGCCACAGAATGTGCAAGCTGAATTGTACTACAAATCCAACGAGCAATAGTCTGCTTAGAAGCAGGAGCACCCAGCTTGTTGGGTGCACACAGGATAAACAGCAAGTCAGATTTCCTGACTCCAGCCGACCTGGAAACTATATTTTCAAGGCCCTGACAACATCCAGCAACTTGGAATCCTCCAAGTCCCTAGTAGCCGCAGGTACCACAATAAGCTGGTTCAGGTGAAACGCTGACACCACCTTAGGGAGAAACTGGGGACGAGTCCACAGCTTTGCTCTGTCCGAATGGACAATCAGATATGTCTTTATGAGATAAAGCCGCCAATTCTGACACTCGCCTGGCCGAGGCCAGGACCAACAGCATGGTCACTTTCCATGTGAGATATATCAAATCCACAGATTTGAGTTGTTTAAACCAATGTGATTTTAGGAATCCCAAACTACGTTGAGATCGCCCAGTGCCACTGGAGACATCAAAAGGGGGTTGTATATGCAGTACTCCCTTAACAACTTCTGGACTTCAGGAACTGAAGCCAATTTCTTTCTGGAAGAAAATCGACCGGTCGAAATTTGAACCTTAATGGACCCCAATTTGAGACCCATATACACTCCTGTTTGCAGGAAATGTAGGAATTAACCTAGTTGAAATTCTTCCGTGGAGCCTTCCTGGCCTCACACCATGGAACATATTTTCACCTAAGCGGTGATAATGTTGTGCGGTCACCTCCTTCCTGGTTCTGACCAGGGTAGGGATGACCTCTTCCGGAATGCCTTTTTCCCTTAGGATCCGGTGTTCACCCGCCCTGGCGTCAACGCAGCTGCGGTAAGTCATGGAACAGACATGATTCTTGCTGAATCAAGATCCTTTCTAGTATCTCTTGAAGTTCCGGGTACCAAGTTCTTCTTGGCCAAACCGGAGCCACGAGTATAGTTCTTACTCCTCTCCTTCCTATCATTCTCCATACACTGGGTATGAAAGGCAGAGGAGGGAACACATACACCGACTGGTACACCCACGGTGTTACCAGAGCGTCCCAGCTATTGCCTGAGGGTCTCTAGACCTGGCGCTTCATGTGAGACGCCATCATAACCACCTTTGGTCTTTCCCAACGGTTTACAAACATGTGGAAACTTCCAGATGAAGTTCCCACTTTTCCGGGTGGAATTCATTCATGCTGAGGAAATCTTCCTAGTTGTCCACTCCCGGAATGAACACTGCTGACAGTGTTATCACATGATCTTTCGCCCAGCGAAGAATCCTTGCTGTCATTGCCCTCCTGCTTCTTGTGCCGCCCCGTCTGTTTACGTGGGCGACTGCCATGATGATGTCCTACTGGATCAGCACCGGTTGACTTTGAAGCAGAGTTCTTCCTAGGCTCAGAGCATCGTACATTGCCCTTAGCTCCAGTATATTCATGTGGAGAGAAATCTCCAGACTTGACCACACTTCCTTGGAAATTTCTTCCCTGTGTGACTGTTCCCCAGCCTCTCAGGCTGGCATCCGTGGTCACCAGAACACAGTCCTGAATGCTGAATGTGCTGTCCTCTAGAGGATGAGCACTCTGCAGCCCCCACAGAAGAGACACCCTTGTCCTTGGAGACAGGGTTATCCGCTGATGCATCTGAAGATGCGATCCGGACCATTCGTCCAGCAAATCCCCCTGAAAAGTTTTTGCGTGAGATCTGCCGAATGGAATCGCTTCGTAAGAAGCCACCATTTTTCCCAGGACTCCTGTGCATTGATGCACTGATACTTGGCCTGGTTTTAGGAGGTTTCTGACTAGGTCGGATAACTCCCTGGCTTTCCCCTCCAGGAGAAATACCTCTTTCTGGACTATGCCCAGAATCATTCCTAGGAACAGCAGACGTATCATCGGAAAACAGCTGCGATTTTTGGAATATTTAGAATCCACTCGTGCTGTCGTAGAACTACTTTAGATAGTTCTTTTCCGACCTCCAACTGTTCTCTGGAAACTTGCCCCTTTCAGGATATCGTCCAAGTAAGGGATAATTAAGATGCCTTTCTTCTTTTAAGAATCATCTTTTCGGCCATTACCTTGGTAAAGGCCCGGGGTGCCGTGGATAATTCAACGGCAGCGTCTGAAACTGATATTGACAGTTCTGTATCACGAACCAGAGGTACCCTTGTTGAGAAGGGCAAATTTGGACATGGAGGTAATCCTTGATGTCCAGGGACACCATATAGTCCCCTTTTTTCCGGTTCTCTATCACTGCTTTGAGTGACTCCATCTTGATTTGAACCTTTTTATGTAAGTGTTCAAAGATTTCAGATTTAGACTATGTCTCACCAAGCCTTCTGGCTTCAGTACCACAATATAGTGTGGAAGACTAATACCCTTTTCCTTGTTGTAGGAGGGGTACTTTGATTATCACCTGCTGGAAATACAGCTTGTGAATTTTTTTTTTTTTCCAATACTGCCTCCCTGTCGGAGGGAGCCGTTGGTAAAGCAGGCTTCAGGAACCTGCGAGGAAAAAATGTCTCGACTCTCCAATCTGTACCCCTGGGATAATACTTGTACGATCTAGGGGTCAACTTGCGAGTGATCCCACTGCGCGCTGAGACTCTTGAGACTACCCCCCCACTGGTGGAGGGCTTCTTTTCCTGGGAAGGGGCTGCCTGCTGCAGTCTACTTCCCTTTCCTCTATGTCTGGGCAGATATGACTGGCCTTTTGCCCGCTTGCCCACATGGGAACGGAAGGATTGAGGCTGAAAAGACAGTGTCTTTTTCTGCTGAGATGTAACTTGGGGTAAAAAGGTTGGATTTCCCAGCTGTAGCCGTGGCCCCCAGGTCCGATGGACCGACCCCAAATAACTCCTTCCCTTTATACGGCAATACTTCCATGTGCCGTATGGGATCTGTATCACCTGACCACTGTCGTGTCCATGACATCTTCTGGGAGATATGGACAACGCACTTATCTTGATGCCAGAGTGCAAATATCCCTCTGTGCATCTCGCATACAGTATATATATATATATATATAGAATGCATCCTATTAAATGCTCTATATCAATAAAATATTTTTAGTCAGGGAATTCGACCAAGCCAACCCAGCACTGCATCTCCAGGCTGATGGCGATCGCTGGTCGCAGTATAACCACCGTATGTGTGTATATACTTTTTAGGATATTTTTCCAGCTGCCTATCAGCTGGCTCCTTGAGGGCGGCCGTATCTGGAGACGGTAACGCCACTTGATAAGCGTGTGAGCGCCTTATCCACCCTAAGGGGTGTTTCCCAACGCGCCCTAACTTCTGGCGGGAAAGGGTATAACGCCAATATTTGCTATCGGGGTAAACCCACGCATCATCACACACTTCATTTTATTTTATCTGATTCAGGAAAAACTACAGGTAGTTTTTTCACTTCCACATAATACCCATCTTTTGTGGTACTTGTAGTATCAGAAATATGTAACACCTCCTTCATTGCCCTTAACGTGTGGCCCTAATGAGGAATACGTTTGTTTATTCACCGTCGACACTGGATTCAGTGTCCGTGTCTGTGTCTGTGTCGACCAACTGAGGTAAATGGGCGTTTTTTTTTTTTTAAAAACCCCTGACGGTGTTTCTGAGACGCCTGGACCGGTACTAATTGTTTGTCGGCCGTCTCATGTCGTCAACCGACCTTGCAGCGTGTTGACATTCTCACGTAATTCCCTAAATAAGCCATCCATTCCGGTGTCGACTCCCTAGAGAGTGACATCACCCTTACAGGCAATTTCTCCGCCTCCTCCAACATCGTCCTCATACATGTCGACACACACGTACCGACACACAGCACACACACCTGGAATGCTCTGACAGAGGACAGGACCCACTAGCCCTTTGGAGAGACAGAGGGAGAGTTTGCCAGCACACACCAAAAAAACGCTATAATTACATAGGGACAACCTTATATAAGTGTTTCTCCCTAATAGCATCTTTATATATATATTTATATCGCCAATTAGTGCCCCCCCTCTCTGTTTAAACCCTGTTTCTGTAGTGCAGTGCAGGGGAGAGCCTGGGAGCCTTCTCTCCAGCCTTTCTGTGAGAGAAAATGGCGCTGTGTGCTGAGGAGATAGGCCCCGCACCTTTTCCGGCGGGCTCGTCTCCCGGTCTTTAGTGAAGTTTGGCAGGGGTTAAATATCTCCATATAGCCTCTGGGGGCTATATGTGAGGTATTTTTAGCCAGTATATAGGTTTACATTTGCCTCCCAGGGCGCCCCCCCCCAGCGCCCTGCACCCTCAGTGACTGCGTGTGAAGTGTGCTGAGAGGAAAATGGCGCACAGCTGCAGTGCTGTGCGCTACCTTTAGAAGACTGCAAGGGTCTTCAGCCGCCGATTCTGGACCTCTTCTTACTTCAGCATCTGCAAGGGGGCCGGCGGCGCGGCTCCGGTGACCATCCAGGCTGTACCTGTGATCGTCCCTCTGGAGCTGATGTCCAGTAGCCAAGAAGCCAATCCATCCTGCACGCAGGTGAGTTCACTTCTTCTCCCCTCTGTCCCTCGTTGCAGTGATCCTGTTGCCAGCAGGACTCACTGTAAAATAAAAAACCTAAGCTAAACTTTCTCTAAGCAGCTCTTTAGGAGAGCCACCTAGAATTGCACCCTTCTCGGCCGGGCACAAAAATCTAACTGGAGTCTGGAGGAGGGTCATAGGGGGAGGAGCCAGTGCACACCACCTGATCGGAAAGCTTTACTTTTGTGCCCTGTCTCCTGCGGAGCCGCTATTCCCCATGGTCCTTTCAGGAACCCCAGCATCCACTAGGACGATAGAGAAATAGTGGTGTATTCATCTAACTGTTTCATACTAGCTTATGTATTCAGTCCGGAGCAGTGTGCCAATCGGTCATATGGGGAGAGAAGAGAATGTTTAGATTACCTGTCCAACTGTCTCGGTATCGCTCAGAATTGACTTCTCACCCATTAAGTTTGTGCTAGTTCAGGTGACAAGGTGGATTAAAAAGAAAACAGAAAAACAACACTTTGGGGGTAAATTTACTAGAGATGAGCGCCTGAAATTTTTCGGGTTTTGGTTTTGGGTTCGGTTCCGCGGCCGTGTTTTGGGTTCGAACGCGTTTTGGCAAAACCTCACCGAATTATTTTTGTCGGATTCGGGTGTGTTTTGGATTCGGGTGTTTTTTTCCAAAAACACTAAAAAACAGCTTAAATCATAGAATTTGGGGGTCATTTTGATCCCAAAGTATTATTAACCTCAAAAACCATAATTTACACTCATTTTCAGTCTATTCTGAATACCTCACACCTCACAATATTATTTTTAGTCCTAAAATTTGCACCGAGGTCGCTGTGTGAGTAAGATAAGCGACCCTAGTGGCCGACACAAACACCGGGCCCATCTAGGAGTGTCACGCAGGATGTCCCTTCCAAAAAACCCTCCCCAAACAGCACATGACGCAAAGAAAAAAAGAGGCGCAATGAGGTAGCTGTGTGAGTAAGATTAGCGACCCTAGTGGCCGACACAAACACCGGGCCCATCTAGGAGTGGCACTGCAGTGTCACGCAGGATGGCCCTTCCAAAAAACCCTCCCCAATCAGCACATGATGCAAAGAAAAAGAAAAGAAAAAAGAGGTGCAAGATGGAATTATCCTTGGGCCCTCCCACCCACCCTTATGTTGTATAAACAAAACAGGACATGCACACTTTAACCAACCCATCATTTCAGTGACAGGGTCTGCCACACGACTGTGACTGATATGACGGGTTGGTTTGGACCCCCCCCAAAAAAGAAGCAATTAATCTCTCCTTGCACAAACTGGCTCTACAGAGGCAAGATGTCCACCTCATCTTCACCCTCCGATATATCACCGTGTACATCCCCCTCCTCACAGATTATCAATTCGTCCCCACTGGAATCCACCATCTCAGCTCCCTGTGTACTTTGTGGAGGCAATTGCTGCTGGTCAATGTCTCCGCGGAGGAATTGATTATAATTCATTTTAATGAACATCATCTTCTCCACATTTTCTGGATGTAACCTCGTACGCCGATTGCTGACAAGGTGAGCGGCGGCACTAAACACTCTTTCGGAGTACACACTTGTGGGAGGGCAACTTAGGTAGAATAAAGCCAGTTTGTGCAAGGGCCTCCAAATTGCCTCTTTTTCCTGCCAGTATAAGTACGGACTGTGTGACGTGCCTACTTGGATGCGGTCACTCATATAATCCTCCACCATTCTATCAATGTTGAGAGAATCATATGCAGTGACAGTAGACGACATGTCCGTAATCGTTGTCAGGTCCTTCAGTCCGGACCAGATGTCAGCATCAGCAGTCGCTCCAGACTGCCCTGCATCACCGCCAGCGGGTGGGCTCGGAATTCTGAGCCTTTTCCTCGCACCCCCAGTTGCGGGAGAATGTGAAGGAGGAGATGTTGACAGGTCGCGTTCCGCTTGACTTGACAATTTTGTCACCAGCAGGTCTTTCAACCCCAGCAGACCTGTGTCTGCCGGAAAGAGAGATCCAAGGTAGGCTTTAAATCTAGGATCGAGCACGGTGGCCAAAATGTAGTGCTCTGATTTCAACAGATTGACCACCCGTGAATCCTTGTTAAGCGAATTAAGGGCTGCATCCACAAGTCCCACATGCCTAGCGGAATCGCTCCCTTTTAGCTCCTTCTTCAATGCCTCCAGCTTCTTCTGCAAAAGCCTGATGAGGGGAATGACCTGACTCAGGCTGGCAGTGTCTGAACTGACTTCACGTGTGGCAAGTTCAAAGGGCATCAGAACCTTGCACAACGTTGAAATCATTCTCCACTGCACTTGAGACAGGTGCATTCCATCTCCTATATCGTGCTCAATTGTATAGGCTTGAATGGCCTTTTGCTGCTCCTCCAACCTCTGAAGCATATAGAGGGTTGAATTCCACCTCGTTACCACTTCTTGCTTCAGATGATGGCAGGGCAGGTTCAGTAGTTTTTGGTGGTGCTCCAGTCTTCTGTACGTGGTGCCTGTACGCCGAAAGTGTCCCGCAATTTTTCTGGCCACCGACAGCATCTCTTGCACGCCCCTGTCGTTTTTTAAAAAATTCTGCACCACCAAATTCAAGGTATGTGCAAAACATGGGACGTGCTGGAATTTGCCCATATTTAATGCACACACAATATTGCTGGCGTTGTCCGATGCCACAAATCCACAGGAGAGTCCAATTGGGGTAAGCCATTCCGCGATGATCTTCCTCAGTTGCCGTAAGAGGTTTTCAGCTGTGTGCGTATTCTGGAAAGCGGTGATACAAAGCGTAGCCTGCCTAGGAAAGAGTTGGCGTTTGCGAGATGCTACTACTGGTGCCGCCGCTGCTGTTCTTGCGGCGGGAGTCCATACATCTACCCAGTGGGCTGTCACAGTCATATAGTCCTGACCCTGCCCTGCTCCACTTGTCCACATGTCCGTGGTTAAGTGGACATTGGGTACAACTGCATTTTTTAGGACACTGGTGAGTCTTTTTCTGACGTCCGTGTACATTCTCGGTATCGCCTGCCTAGAGAAGTGGAACCTAGATGGTATTTGGTAACGGGGGCACACTGCCTCAATAAATTGTCTAGTTCCCTGTGAACTAACGGCGGATACCGGACGCACGTCTAACACCAACATAGTTGTCAAGGACTCAGTTATCCGCTTTGCAGTAGGATGACTGCTGTGATATTTCATCTTCCTCGCAAAGGACTGTTGAACAGTCAATTGCTTACTGGAAGTAGTACAAGTGGGCTTACGACTTCCCCTCTGGGATGACCATCGACTCCCAGCGGCAACAACAGCAGCGCCAGCAGCAGTAGGCGTTACACGCAAGGATGCATCGGAGGAATCCCAGGCAGGAGAGGACTCGTCAGACTTGCCAGTGACATGGCCTGCAGGACTATTGGCATTCCTGGGGAAGGAGGAAATTGACACTGAGGGAGTTGGTGGGGTGGTTTGCGTGAGCTTGGTTACAAGAGGAAGGGATTTACTGGTCAGTGGACTGCTTCCGCTGTCACCCAAAGTTTTTGAACTTGTCACTGACTTATTATGAATGCGCTGCAGGTGACGTATAAGGGAGGATGTTCCGAGGTGGTTAACGTCCTTACCCCTACTTATTACAGCTTGACAAAGGGAACACACGGCTTGACACCTGTTGTCCGCATTTCTGGTGAAATACCTCCACACCGAAGAGCTGATTTTTTTGGTATTTTCACCTGGCATGTCAACGGCCATATTCCTCCCACGGACAACAGGTGTCTCCCCGGGTGCCTGACTTAAACAAACCACCTCACCATCAGAATCCTCCTGGTCAATTTCCTCCCCAGCGCCAGCAACACCCATATCCTCCTCATCCTGGTGTACTTCAACACTGACATCTTCAATCTGACTATCAGGAACTGGACTGCGGGTGCTCCTTCCAGCACTTGCAGGGGGCGTGCAAATGGTGGAAGGCGCATGCTCTTCACGTCCAGTGTTGGGAAGGTCAGGCATCGCAACCGACACAATTGGACTCTCCTTGTGGATTTGGGATTTCAAAGAACGCACAGTTCTTTGCGGTGCTTTTGCCAGCTTGAGTCTTTTCAGTTTTCTAGCGAGAGGCTGAGTGCTTCCATCCTCATGTGAAGCTGAACCACTAGCCATGAACATAGGCCAGGGCCTCAGCCGTTCCTTGCCACTCCGTGTGGTAAATGGCATATTGGCAAGTTTACGCTTCTCCTCCGACAATTTTATTTTAGGTTTTGGAGTCCTTTTTTTTCTGATATTTGGTGTTTTGGATTTGACATGCTCTGTACTATGACATTGGGCATCGGCCTTGGCAGACGACGTTGCTGGCATTTCATCGTCTCGGCCATGACTAGTGGCAGCAGCTTCAGCACGAGGTGGAAGTGGATCTTGATCTTTCCCTAATTTTGGAACCTCAACTTTTTTGTTCTCCATATTTTATAGGCAGAACTAAAAGGCACCTCAGGTAAACAATGGAGATGGATGGATTGGATACTAGTATACAATTATGGACGGACTGCCACGGTTAGGTGGTATAAAAAAACCACGGTTAGGTGGTATATAATACAATTATGGATGGACGGACTGCCTGCCGAGTGCCGACACAGAGGTAGCCACAGCCGTGAACTACCGCACTGTACACTGGTTGATAAAGAGATAGTAGTATACTCGTAACAACTAGTATGACGACGGTATAAAGAATGAAAAAAAAACCACGGTTAGGTGGTATATAATACAATTATGGTTGGACGGACTGCCTGCCGAGTGCCGACACAGAGGTAGCCACAGCCGTGAACTATCGCACTGTACACTGGTTGATAAAGAGATAGTAGTATACTCGTAACAACTAGTATGACGACGGTATAAAGAATGAAAAAAAAACCACGGTTAGGTGGTATATATTATAATACAATTATGGATGGACGGACTGCCTGCCGAGTGCCGACACAGAGGTAGCCACAGCCGTGAACTACCGCACTGTACACTGGTTGATAAAGAGATAGTAGTATACTCGTAACAACTAGTATGACGACGGTATAAAGAATGAAAAAAAAACCACGGTTAGGTGGTATATATTATAATACAATTATGGTTGGACGGACTGCCTGCCGAGTGCCGACACAGAGGTAGCCACAGCCGTGAACTACCGCACTGTACACTGGTTGATAAAGAGATAGTAGTATACTCGTAACAACTAGTATGACGACGGTACAAAGAATGAAAAAAAAACCACGGTTAGGTGGTATATATTATAATACAATTATGGATGGACGGACTGCCTGCCGAGTGCCGACACAGAGGTAGCCACAGCCGTGAACTATCGCACTGTACTGTGTCTGCTGCTAATATAGACTGGTTGATAAAGAGATAGTATACAATACTACTAATATACTGGTGGTCAGGCACTGGTCACCACTAGTCACACTGGCAGTGGCACTCCTGCAGCAAAAGTGTGCACTGTTTAATTTTAATATAATATTATTTATCATGTACTCCTGGCTCCTGCTATAACAACCTGCAGTGCTCCCCAGTCTCCCCCACAATTATAAGCTTTATATACAATACATTGATGTGCAGCACACTGGGCTGAGCAGTGCACACAGACTGAGTCACTGTGTGACTGTGTATCGTTTTTTTCAGGCAGAGAACGGATATATTAAATAAAACAAACAACTGCACTGTCTCTGGTGGTCACTGGTCACTGTGGTCGTCAGTCACTAAACTCTGTCTGCACTCTCTTCTAATCTCTTCTCTTCTAATCTCTCTCTCTCTCTCTCTCTCTCTCTCTCTCTCTCTCTCTCTCTCTCTCTCTCTCTCTCTCTCTCTCTCTCTCTTCTAAATCTAATCTAAATGGAGAGGACGCCAGCCACGTCCTCTCCCTATCAATCTCAATGCACGTGTGAAAATGGCGGCGACGCGCGGCTCCTTATATAGAATCCGAGTCTCGCGAGAATCCGACAGCGTCATGATGACGTTCGGGCGCGCTCGGGTTAACCGAGCAAGGCGGGAAGATCCGAGTCGCTCTGACCCGTGAAAAAAAACATGAAGTTCGTGCGGGTTCGGATTCAAAGAAACCGAACCCGCTCATCTCTAAAATTTACTAAAGGTTCTAAAAAATATGGATAGTGGTGATGTTTCCCATAGCAACAATCAGATTCTGTCTATCTTTTATCTATTGCATTCTAGAAAATCTGGTTGCTATGGGCAACATCACCACATTTAATTTTTAGAACCTTTAGTAAATTTTACCCCTTAAAGCTTAAAATCCCATTACCCAACCTACAAAAGATGGGGTGTGGTATGGAAGGTAGATAGTAACTAGGTCGACCACTATTGGTCGACAGGGTCTTTAGGTCGACATGGTCTAGGTCGACAGGTCAAAAGGTCGACATGAGTTTAAAAACATTGTGTTTTCTTTGTAGAGAGACCGTGAACCCCAATTAGTGCACCGTGTCCCCTCGCATAACTCTCTTCGCTCGCCATGCTTCGGGCAAGGTGCCTCGCTTCGCTCGGTACAGATTACCGTTCCAATCGTAGTCCACGTGGATCGTTAAGTATGAAAAGGTTAAAAAAAAAAGAAAAAAAGCGTGAAACTCATGTCAACCTTTTGACCTGTCGAGCTAGAACATGTTGACCTAGTTACTGTCGACCAATAGTGGTCAACCTAGATAGTGTCGACCTAGAGATCGGATCCCAAAAGATGAAGGGTGGGCACTGTGACCAAACCATCCTCAAATCTATTTTTTGTTTCCTACTAAACCAAGGCTGCTGTGTCAGTAACCGGCACAAATGGCCTGACTCCCATGTTGGGCGTATGACAGGCTCCTCTAATCTTATAACCAGGTAAGCATTCACTCATCCGATATCAATGTCTGCGGTCAAGCGTTGTGTGTCAGGTGAGTTCATTCTGTTCCAGGAGAGAGTGGATCTAAGGCACAGTAAAGTGGTTTAGGAGTTGCACTACTGTATGTCTGTGTGCAGCCTGGCCTCAGATTCCTGCATTATATCTGACCAGCTTGCCTTTAGTCTTCTCATTTCCTTTCACTCTCTACTCCGTTCTTTTCCCTACACTGCGCCTTTCTTCCTCTTCCATGCTCTTTTACATGCTCCTCTCGTCGTCATCCACTTTTGCCTTCTCCTTTTAGCACGTCCCCATAGCACCTTGCTTTTTTTTTTCTAACTTCCCTTTATAATATTCATATTTATTTATGCAGCCCGTTTCAGAATTGTCCTAAATCCTACCCCTCTGTCCATCATCCAACCTCCATTACACCTTTGGTCTTTAGTCTTCATCCGTGCTTCTTTACCCTCCCTCGACACCAGGTCACGTTTACCCAAATTACCTTTATGCTGCTAAAAGAGAACTGAATAACACGTATGATCCCAACCGTTCATCTGCTTTACACTGTGGTTCAGTGACCGCTCAATAAACGAAAAGTGGTTTTGTACTTAAATTGCTATTCTGGGAGTTTGTAGCCAATAAAATTGGAGAAGATGACCATATTAATGGTCATTGACCACTTATAAGTATTGATATGCAGTTTGCAGTGAAACGTGATGTCCGCCTGTGTATGAGGAAGATGTTTGTCATTGTGTTAAACATTCATAAGGACATGTCAGAGGGCTAAAGAGGGACCTTGGAACCTGGCTGCACAATAACAAAAGTAAACTTGAAACATCCAGTTATTCAAACGTTGGTGCAGAACTATAACGTAGAGCTGAGACCGTGAAATATTTGTAATTTGCTGACCAAATGAAATAAGCCAAGTGTTTCCCCTGAATAACTAAAGCAGGCATGATGCCAAGTTGCCATGTACAGGTATTCATATTAACAAGCATATACTAATTGTTCAGAAAATAAAAAAATAAATGTATGTATGTATATAATCTAAAAACACGTTCTACTGCACACTGCTGTCCCTTTGTTTTTCCAACGCATTTGTGTGAAGTGAAACGCGTTGCTTCATTTAAGTCTTGTATAAGTCTGGAAAACACGCAACATTGTGTGAGAACTTCCCTTTCAGTGGTATAGTTTTTGAACATAACTTTGAGCATAAGGACGTTCATTTGATGTGTTTTTTACTTGATTTGTTTTATCTTGCCACAGTTATATTCTGCATTTTATGCAATTGCAACATTTTGTTTTAGAACTCTCCCGTTACTGTGCAGCTCGCAGTAAGTATAGAAATGTTGCCATGAAGAGGTTACCTGCTTTTTGATTGTGTGTTTTCTGCATCTGTTTTCTGCGCCTTTGAGTACACAAACTACAGCTACAAAGAGCCACATCCATTTCTCTGTTGAATGTACCTCTCTTACCTTTATGTATAGAAAGAGGCATAACCCTATGGCCCAAGTGTTGTCGGTTCTGATTTGCTGGTCCTGGCCCTACTCTGGCGATGCAGATGCTAAGTTTAACACAACGAATTGGTTTTAAGGCGAAACAAGGTTGTTTAAATCTAGCTGCTTTTTTTGCCACAATGTCAAATCTGGAGCCTCTTATATTTGGTCCTATATCTCATAATGGCCCAGATTTATCAAGCCTTGGAGAGTGATACATTTCACGGTGATAAAGCACAACCAACCAGCGCTTAACTGCCATGTTACAGGCTGTGTTTTGTCAAAGTCAGAAAAATATCTCTATGCACACTACCATATTTGCACCTCACACAGGTCCGTGCTGCGCATGCGTACGCTCTCCCGTACGTGCGCATACTCACAGTCGCGGGCACCCGCAGGCGCACGGTATGCGTATTTACGGTAGAGTTTATGTGATCGTAGCGTGCGACTCAATCGTTACATATTTTCACTATATAATGTATTTTGTAGATCATGGTCCCTTTGATAGATTCTGAAAGTTTGGTTAATATAGAATGTTCGTGAACAGAGAAATCCCTCTTTGTTTGATACGAAGGGTCAGACAGGAGTAATACAGTGGTGTTTAGTACCCATCGGAAGAGTATTTAATTAGCAATATTCCGGTGTTGGTTTGAAGCAGATTAATCGCTCGTGCGAATAGTTATGGACATAAGAAGTTTATGAACATTTACTGTATTTGCACTTACTTATCCATGCGGCGGGAAACCCAGTTTCCCTCCCACCTGAGCTGTTGGAAATAGTCACGGCCCACCTGTATGAATCAACCTATGACCTTTTGTTATAATGCGAGGAGGAATTCCTGTGTCCAATGAACAATGAGATTGTAGGGACCATTGAATTGCATTGTGTGTGGGGCATAAATAGACAGGCCGATCACATCCAGCACTCACTCTTCAACGGTTATCATTGCTGAAAATCGGGAGCTGGATGTCCAGAGGCGCATGCGATCGTTTCCTTTTGTGCGTAAGTTTTCTCCGCAACTATATTGATCTTCTTGTTATTGTGGGCCAATCTCTCTCTCTCTCTCTCTCTCTCTCTCTCTCTCTCTCTCTCTCTCTCTCTCTCTCTCTCTCTCTCTCTCTCTCTCTCTCTCTCTCTCTCTCTCTCCTCTCTCTCTCTTCTCCTCTCTCTCTCTTATTTTCCCTTAAATAGCAATTGTATTATATTTCCTGTGTAGTTATCTGGTTAGGTAGTCTATGTTATATTGTAGTGTATGATTTGTATTAATTCTTTTGCAAGTATATCATTCAAAATATATATATATTAGGCGTTGGACCCTAAGCCCAGGTATCTGTGTATTTCTTATAGTGTTAAGTATTCTCAGAGCGTCGGTGACGCTAGAACAGCTTTAAAGGTAATAAGGTTATACTGTGTTGCATTTACACTCTATCATTACACTAAGGTTTTACTGCACAATACACTGTTTATGGTTTAGATACAAAGGTTTAACATTGTGAGCGTCAGCGCCGCTGGTGATCTCCTCGTGGTCCCGAGCGTCCGCTACGCTATAGCGAATCATTAAGTTAGTCAGCAGCCAATAGCGTGCCTGCCTGTGATCTCTTGGCCGTGGGCGAACGTGACGCTTGAGCGTCTCGACTACGGCTAAGCGATTGTTACGCAACGTGCGTACCCTTACGGTACTCCATACGTAGATAGCGTACAGTGTTCTTAGACCTCATAAAGGGTATTATATAAGATAAATATTTAGCTTTATCAATTGCGGGCTCGTCCTGTCCTTCACACATCTGCACTAGGTAATTTCAGCAGACATTATCCAGCAGCAAAGGGCGGGAGATCATATTCCTCGTAGTGCTGTTTGGATAAGCGTCTGCTTCTCTTAGTAAAGGGTGCTGAAGGAATCCGGGAACCGGAGGTAAGAACAACACGCTAGTCTCTTTTAAAACTGTTTATTTTTCTGTCTTGCGTACACACGCACGCATATCTGCATTTCTTTTCATTCGTGTATTTTCATATATCACTCTCCTGTTTGCCAGTTTTATAATTGATAAACGTGCTAAGAGAGATTTGCCGCTATTTCATAGTTTAAGAGTAAAGGTAATATAGTTAAAGTATAGACAAACACACAGCTGTGCCTGAGAGACAAGGCGAAGTCAGTGTGGTGCGTGGTAGATGATAAAGGATCATCTACATTGATAAACGTATAAATTGTGTTACGGTGGATCTTTGCTTTGCGTACATGTGTCTCTAACAAAGGACTGAGACTTGCGTACGCAAACCAAAGGCCGACGCACGCAGCGTATATCACGCAGCGGAGCGTCCGGGTACGCCCACGTAACTCAAATCACAAGTGTTAATTTTTTTTCAACGCGATAAATAGCGCAACGCGGTAAATAACGCAAGGCGATAAATCGCGCAAATCTATTTTAACATTCGAAATTTAAATTAATAGATCCTTCTCCTAATTGGTAACACATCTGGTCTAAAGAAAATTTCTGCGCAGAAATAGAAATAGAAACAAAAGTGTATATGTGGTGAGAGAGTGTTTGTTTTTACAATTTTTGAGGTTGAACCACAAGAAAAGTCGAGTTCTCGTGAGGTACATGCGTGTAAGTGACGTACATGGTGGCTAGGGAGGCATCCCTGGTTAAAACATACAATTTGAGCATTAGAGTGTAACAGACCAGGAGGTCATACTGTAACAGACCAGGAGGTCATAGCAGACCAGCAGGTTCAGGTACAGCAGACAAGAAAGTCCGCTATACAGTCCACAGGCACAACACCAAGAAAGGGTTGGTGCAACACCCATATAGGCCATACAAGCTCTGGCTGAAGGAATTCGCAGCCGTAATTTTCGATTCCACTGGTCGCTCCGTACATAAGATTAGTTGCTTATGTACTGAACGATTGTACCGCACGTAATTGTGTGCATTAGTAAACCTGACCGGTACTATTTGTGTACGAAGGTCATAAACGCTATTTGTACATTCTAACGTGATTTGTGTAATTTTTTTTATTTTAAGGGAGGTTCGCTGCTCACTCAGGAACTATCCAACAACCAATAGTTACTGGAAAGAGTAAGTGTTCTTCGGATCACCCTCACAGGTTCCAGTAAATAGAGGTTCAGGTCGCAGGGGCCCTGGGTCGAGTACGCCAGCACCATATCGGTGTGATCAGGTCGTATTGGTCGGCGTGGGCGAGTGAGTGGGGTACTCGGTAAACTGCCACAGTCAGCCTATTTTGAACATTTTGGTTTGCGTAAGGGTTGGCTGAATAAAGCAACACCTTCGAACTATGGGGGCCACTTGTTCAGGTAGGGGGCGATCAACCTCGGTTCGCGTTGATTCAGTGAACCGACCAGTCGGGTCGGCAAGATACGTAATGTGTGAGAAATACGGAAGTCACACAGAAGCTTTATGTGATGAATGGGAGAGAATGACAATACATGACGGGGAGAAATTCCCAAGAGTAGGTAGCTTCAGCACAGAAGTGTTAACGAATTTAAGGAGAAGGATATGTCTCATTAAATCAGCAAAGAGACGAATCAAGCATTATGATTATTTGCAGTTGTGGCAACAGGAGGGTGACATACAGAGAGGATTGGCTCAGGCGGCGGGATCTGGCTCGATCAGAAAACTGATAGCCACGGCCCCACCGCCACCATATATATCGGGAGAAAAATTGGTTGCGGAGAATGACGCACTAAGGTGTAACACACAAACACTTAGCAACTGTGTAAATGTTAAAGATAATGTTAACCAATTAACCAATGCAAGTATTAACCCGTGCAAGTTGTACCCTGTTTTGAACTTTCCTCAGGAGTGTGATCAAGAGGACGAATCGGCAACAATTTCAGCGCTCTCTCTAGCAGCCACCATAGCAGAGACCACAGTAGGCACAGCTCCACCCCCGAGATTAGTAACAAAGGCCCCTAGCGGAGGGATAGGTGAGGTCGTATCAACGGGTAAGTACGGCACCATACACTATGCTGAAACTATTTCACCACAGCCTGTAGAATCTACACAGAATGAGGTTGTTAGAGTTAATCCTGTTAAGGTAATAGTAGTTCCAAATGGGAAAACAGACACTTCAGGAGTCACTCCTGTTAGGAACATTGCCATGTACAGCCCATTTTCCCGAATGGAATTAAGGACCATAGTGTCGGAATTCCCTGACCCTAGAAAAGACTTAGTTGCCAGCCAAAAATACATCAGAGACCTAGGTAACACTGTAGAGCCCAACAACAAAGACTGGCAGATATTGCTGAGAGCATGTTTACCCTCCAATGTCGACGCAGCTCAATTTTTAGCTGACTGTGGATTAGATCAGGATGTACCTCTTACAGATGTGTACAACAAAGACAATGTAAAAAGAATAAGTTTACAGTTAAAGGAGTATTTCCCAGCCGTAGTTAAATGGAACAAAATATTCTCCATTAAACAGAAGGAGTCAGAAACAGCTGCAGAGTATTTTCACAGAGCATTATCAGAAATGGCAAAATACACAGGCATAGAGGACATTAAAACAAACATAAACCATCGAGAAGTAGCAGTATCGGTACTGATGGATGGTTTAAAAGAATCATTAAAGACTAGGGTACAGACCACACAACCATGTTGGCGAGGTCTGTCTGTGGCTACTTTGAGAGAGGCTGCTATTGATCACGATAGGAACATCACCAGACACAGGGAACAACAAGGTGATAAGTTAATGGCAGTAAGTATACAGGCCCTGACCACAAGGCAGCCTTTGTTTATATCACCAAACCCTGTGGGTAAGTCAAATGTGGTTACTTGTTATTCTTGTCATAAACAGGGACACATGGCACGAGATTGTAGAATGAAGAATTCACGAAACTCATACCAACCCCCTAGACAACGACACGACACACGACATTAGGAGCAGGGTCCGCAGAAACGGAGTTATGAGCCACATACAGGGGAAACAAAAAGATATCCCCCGAACAGAGACTGGCAAGCCTCTGGTAGCTCCCAATTAACTCCATCACAAGTAGTTGCTGCCAGCGGGATTCAGGGAGGTCACCATACCCAATAGGGGTGTGGCCATACCTGTAATCTGCAGCCAGTAAAATTGATTGCAAGCCTTGGAAGTGAACCAGAAATTGCAATCAATGTAGCTGGTAAATCATTAAACTTTCTTGTAGACACAGGGGCGGCCAAATCAGTGATAAATTCGACAGTGGGCATGAGAACCACTGGTAAGACAATTCCAGCCATAGGGGTAATGGGAGTAGTCCAGCACTACCCTGTTAGCAAACCAGCCGAGATTACAGTAGGGCCTTTACATACCAAGCATTCCTTTTTGCTGGCTGCATCGGCACCGACTAATCTCCTGGGAAGAGACTTACTGTGTAAAATGGGGTGCGTCATTTATTGTACTCCTGAAGGTGTATTCTTGGACATACCTGAGAATCACGCTCAGGAAGTGCGAGACATGTTAGACTCCCCGTCAAAATTAATGTCACATACCATTATGACAAATAGGACTCCCTCCCAAGTAGAAGAAATGACATCTCAGATACCAGAGTCACTTTGGACTAAAGATGGACAGGACACTGGATTAATGGCAAACGTAGCTCCGGTAGTTGTACAAGTAAAAGATGGTAGGATAGCTCCAAAAATCCCACAGTACCCTCTGAAGCCAGAGGTGGAGTTAGGAGTTTACCCAGTAATAGAGCGCTTGCTACAACAGGGCATTCTGGTAAGAACGTCCAGCACTGCCAATAGTCCCATCTTCCCTGTTAAAAAGAGTGGGGGGAGGGGTTACCGGCTAGTGCAGGATCTAAGGGGGATTAACAAAATAGTTGAGAGTTAGTTCCCCGTAGTGCCAAATCCAGCTGTCATCCTTATGCAAATCCCTCCCACTGCGAAATTTTTCACTGTTATTGACCTCTGCTCCGCTTTCTTTTCGGTACCTCTGCACCCTGACAGTCAATATTTGTTTGCATTTACATACAGAGGAGTCCAATACACATGGACTCGATTACCACAAGGATTCATAGATAGTCCAAGTATATTTTCCCAGGCTTTGCATGATTGTTTACAGTCTTTCCAACCGGTGAGTGGATCAGTATTAATACAGTACGTGGATGATCTACTACTGTGTTCTGATTCATTGGAAGCATCCCTGAAGGATACGAAACAGCTCCTGTTTCATCTTTCAGACACAGGACACAAGGTTTCCAAAGACAAGTTGCAATTATGCCAAACTAAGGTAAAATATTTGGGACACTGTCTAACACAAGGACTGAGACACCTGACCGCTGATAGAATTCAAGCAATTAGAGACATGACTCTGCCCCAAACCCAGCAACAGATAAGAACATTTTTAGGAATGTGTGGGTATTGCCGTAATTGGATCCCAGGGTTTTCCATCCTGGCGTTACCCTTGCAGGAGATGGTCTCCTCAAACAAACCTGATCGGATTTCGCATACAGACGAGTCTGAGACAGCATTCGAGAGACTTAAACAGTGCCTAACGCAGGCACCAGCATTGGGTATGCCAGACTATGGGAAACCCTTTGAACTATACGGAACAGAAAGTGCTGGTTGCGCGGCAGGCGTACTAACCCAAAAGCACGGTGATGCCAGCAGGCCGGTAGCATATTACAGCGCTCAGCTAGATACGGTAGCGCGATCCCTCCCCACATGCTTGCAAAGCGTTGCCGCGATAGCATTGCTAGTAACGAAAAGCGAAGACGTCGTGCTAGGTCACAACCTCACAATTCATACACCACATGCAGTGTCAGCCTTGTTAAATTCTGCCCAAACCAGACACGTCTCATCAGCGCGGTTTACAAGATGGGAATTGGCACTAATGGCCCCCGTAAACATCACCATAAGGAGATGCAGTGCATTAAATCCTGCAACATATCTCCCAGGTGTGCCTGGACAGGCACAAAGGGTGGAGGATGAGAGGGGTGGGGAAGGAGAATTTAATACAAAGGAAGACACACATGATTGTATGGAATATTTGACCCAAAATTTTACCGCAAGGCCTGACATCAGTGACAACCCACTGGAAGATGTAGAACTTACGTTCTACACGGACGGTAGTTGTCATAGACATTCAGACTCGGGAGACTTGTGTACTGGATACGCAGTCGTAGATGACCAAGGCACCATAGAAGCGGAACCACTAGGCCCACCTCACTCAGCCCAGGTTGCTGAACTGGTCGCCCTAACCAGAGCATGTGAATTGGCTAAGGGCAAATCAGCCAATATCTACACCGATTCTAGATACGCATTCGGGGTAGTCCATGATTTCGGAGCCCTATGGCGCCTCAGAAATTTCATGACGGCAGCTGGTACACCGGTAGCGCATGCAGCTCACATAAAAAGGCTTCTAACAGCGATACAGGAACCCGACAGAGTGGCTGTTATCAAATGTAAAGCACACACATATAGCCAAGACCCAGTATCACTTGGTAACAGCCGAGCAGACGAAGCTGCTAAATTAGCAGCTGCTACCCCCAGACAGACAGACACCACACAACTGATGGTATTTAATACCATCAACACACAGAAGTTGTGTGAGATGCAAAATTTGTGTTCCACACAGGAAAAGGCAGTCTGGAAGGCAAAAGGATATGGCCAGGAGTCCTCAGGACTCTGGACGGATGGACACGGTAAACCAGTGGCCCCCAAAGCATACCTTCCATGTTTAGCTGAGGCAACTCACGGGCTGACTCATCTGGGCAAGGAAGGGATGTGCAAGTTGGTAAGAGCATATTGGTGTGCCCCAGGATTTTCATCTCATGCGAGTAAAAGGGCAATGTCATGCCTTACCTGTCTGAGAAAGAACATCGGAAAGGCAATACCTACAGAACCATCTCATATCCCACCTGCCGGCGGCCCTTTCCAGGTAATACAGATTTACTTTATTCAATTACCCCCTTGTCGAAATTTGAAATATGTACTTGTTTGTATAGATGTTTTCTCAAATTGGGTCGAAGCATTTCCAGCGGCCACAAATACCGCTATGTTTACTGCTAAGAAAATTGTGCAGGAATTTGTATGTAGATATGGTTACCCTAGAATTATCGAAAGTGATAGGGGTACCCATTTTACAGGTGGTGTCTTTCAAGGAATGTGTAAATTGATGGGAATTGATAGCAAGCTGCACACTCCATACCGTCCACAGGCGAGTGCGAAAGTGGAAAGAGTGAACAGCACTATTAAAAATAAACTGAGTAAAGTGATGGCAGAGACAGGATTGACATGGCCAGAAGCTTTACCCATTGTACTGTACAGCATCAGAACCACTCCCAGGTCCCCTCTTAATCTGTCTCCCTTTGAAATCTTGTTTGGTCGACAACCGCATGTTATGATTAACCCTCAGGATGATTTGAAGTGTAACAATGAAGTGACTGTAAAATACTTGATTAACATGAGTAAACAGTTGAGGAATCAAAATGATAATCTGAAGTTAGTGATTCCTGATTTACCAGATAGTAATTGTCATGACATTGAACCTGGGGATTATGTAATGATACGGAATTTTCTACGCTCAGGTTGCCTTATTGACAGATGGGAAGGACCATACCAGGTCTTATTGACTAGCACTACAGCATTGAAGGTTGCTGAGAGAGAGACTTGGGTTCATTCGTCCCACTGTAAAAAGGTTGCTGATCCAGAGAGGCCCCGTGATAAGGAACAGACGGTAGAGGTTGTATCACTGGAGTGTCTGTTCCAGGAGGACTGAGGCGGCACCTGAGCATTGAAAATCACAAGACCAAAAGCAGTTGTCGATCCCCTGTTCCCTTTTATTGTTTTTCTCCAACTTCCCATCCCCTCTCCCTCAAATTATTTTTTTTCCCCCTTCTCATTCTTCTCCGTTTCCTCCTACAAGATGGACTTGCCCCAAGAGACTGTGATCCGGATTTTCCTGTTGACCATGATGTTGACCAGAGCAGTCTGTTCCAGCGAGAGTACCATGGAGGTCGAGAGAGGTTCTGGAATGGGTTCTGATGATAAAGATGGAGGCGTAGTTTTCCAAGAACAACTTAACCAACAAGTAAAGGCGAGTATCAGAAAACGATCCGATAGCATTGACCATAGAAGGAATTGTGAAGGATTGTTAGCTGAAGAAAACTGTATCTGTCGGCTCTGTAACAATGTCATTGAGGATGGGTGCATAAAGAAATGCCAATCCAGTTTTAATATCCATATGGACCGGCATCCATTGAGTGACTATCACTCCTTAGTGGGTAGAGTGTTAAATAAAACAGATTGTTGGGTATGCTCTCAAGTACCTCAAGGTCATAGCAAATCAGGGCTAGTACCATTTCCTTTAACGTTAGGGGAGGTACTTGAGTTAAGTGGTGGGAGACCGGTGGACAGGAGGTTTAATATCTCCAGCCCTCCTAGTTTGAAGCTCCACCAATACCATGTGGATAGATCCCTATTATGCTTTAACATCTCCAATCCCCGAAAGCCGGGAAATTGGGAAGTGTCATGGAGTAATCAAACCATGACCTTTTCGCATAGAGCAGATAGAATGCCTACAGATACAGAGCTTATACGCCACATAGCCAGTAGAGGAAAATCTTTCCGGTATAGGTATACCTTAGGAAATAGGATTACGAGAGTTGGAGAGGTATCACCAGGATACTGTGCACATATCGTACAACCTGATACGTGTACTAAGCAGATGGAAGAATTAGGGTTAGGAGATTTCACATGGAAGGTGTGTAATATGGTTATGTCCTACTCCGCTCCATATGTTCTCCCCGATGATGCATATTTCATATGTGGGAGAAAGGCGTATAAGTGGCTTGCCCCAAACTCTGAAGGATTGTGTTATATTGGAAAAGTACTGCCTGAAGTAATGACTGTATCACATGACAAAATGAAAGACATACACCGTGTTGCCCAAACTCCTTATACTCACACCCATTACGAGCACGTAGTTAAACGGCACCTGATAGAAAGAACAGAGCATCCGGCCTCTGACATGATCCATGAATCCACCGGGATTCAGTTTCTAATCACGTTAGATATCACTCGCACCGCTAGAGGAGTGTTGAATTATAAATACATATCTGCGCTCGCCAATTTGTTAGATAATATCACTGAAATGTATGATGACACGTTTAGGTATACTGGAAGAGAACTTCAGGCTTATAAAACAGAACTGGTACAGCATAGAATGGTTCTTAATTACCTCACAGCAGTGACAGGCGGATATTGTGTCACACTGGCAACACAATACGGCGTGAAATGTTGCACATATATTACGAATAGCACCGAGGACCCGGTCGAGGTCATAGACCAAAAGATGGACGATATTCTCCAACTGAAGTGGGAATTTCGCAGGAGACACAATCTCACTCTTGCTGCTGTAGGTAATAAGCTGACTGGTTGGGTGTCATGGTTGAACCCGCGAAATTGGTTCTCTGGTTTAGGAGACTGGGCTCAAGGAGTCATAATGGATGTTGGGAAGTTTCTCCTATGTATTTTAGGTGTTATCATAACGATTGGCTTGATATTTAGATGCGGTCAGGCTTTAATGAAGTGCAATCATCGTATTAGGGTAATGAGTTTAAGGAGTGAGGAAACTGTAATTCCAATGGACTTGATTTATGACCCAAATGTAGAAACAATGATGTGATGAAAATGCGATTTCTACGGTCCGTTTCTTTCACCTGTTTTTCCGTTTCCTCCAAGGTAAAAAGACCCACTTGGACGAGGAATTTGATGAGCCGATATACAGACAACAGATGGATTAAAGAAGAAGTTTTGACAACCTGATACACAGATTTTTGATGAACTATGCCATGGATCCCCAGTTTCCCTAGAAATGTTAAAATTACGCTAGCCCAACACTTTTGTAAATCTATGGACATTGACAGCTTTTGCTCGCACCTTATGGGCAAAAGCACAAAGAAGACTGCATTCAACAGACACCAAACAAGACCTCAATCGACGAATGTACATTTACCTGACATAGAATACCACCGCATTTACCGTAATTATGTCTTTTCTTCATTTCTACAACCCTCAGGTAATGACACACATAGTCGATAGGGAATACAGGCACAGATATCAGCAATCACATATCTCCCCCATTCATGTATCATCAACTAAAATGTGCTCCCCCATTTTGTTACAACCAAAGCCGAAAAGAGCTCGGTAAAGTTTGACAGCCCATCCACAGACCCGTACCACGGGATAAGAAGGAATTCAAATGTATACTTCGCAATACCTCGAAGCTTGATTTAAAACACGTACGGCACGATGATACATGACCCCCAAGCACGGATTCATACACACATGCTTCTGTTATCTCACTAGGTCATACCCTTTTCCTACCTTCTCCTCTCCTCCCCTACCCAACCATGTAAATGTATTAACCCCTGACATATATTTTTCTCTTTTTGAAATGTTTTAGAAGGTGGCAGTTATTGTTGACTGCCAAAGGGTGGACTGTCAAAGTCAGAAAAATATCTCTATGCACACTACCATATTTGCACCTCACACAGGTCCGTGCTGCGCATGCGTACGCTCTCCCGTACGTGCGCATACTCACAGTCGCGGGCACCCGCAGGCGCACGGTATGCGTATTTACGGTAGAGTTTATGTGATCGTAGCGTGCGACTCAATCGTTACATATTTTCACTATATAATGTATTTTGTAGATCATGGTCCCTTTGATAGATTCTGAAAGTTTGGTTAATATAGAATGTTCGTGAACAGAGAAATCCCTCTTTGTTTGATACGAAGGGTCAGACAGGAGTAATACAGTGGTGTTTAGTACCCATCGGAAGAGTATTTAATTAGCAATATTCCGGTGTTGGTTTGAAGCAGATTAATCGCTCGTGCGAATAGTTATGGACATAAGAAGTTTATGAACATTTACTGTATTTGCACTTGCTTATCCATGCGGCGGGAAACCCAGTTTCCCTCCCACCTGAGCTGTTGGAAATAGTCACGGCCCACCTGTATGAATCAACCTATGACCTTTTGTTATAATGCGAGGAGGAATTCCTGTGTCCAATGAACAATGAGATTGTAGGGACCATTGAATTGCATTGTGTGTGGGGCATAAATAGACAGGCCGATCACATCCAGCTCTCACTCTTCAACGGTTATCATTGCTGAAAATCGGGAGCTGGATGTCCAGAGGCGCATGCGATCGTTTCCTTTGTGCGTAAGTTTTCTCCGCAACTATATTGATCTTCTTGTTATTGTGGGCCAATCTCTCTCTCTCTCTCTCTCTCTCTCTCTCTCTCTCTCTCTCTCTCTCTCTCTCTCTCTCTCTCTCTCTTCTCCTCTATCTCTCTTCTCCTCTTTCTCTCTTATTTTCCCTTAAATAGCAATTGTATTATATTTCCTGTGTAGTTATCTGGTTAGGTAGTCTATGTTATATTGTAGTGTATGATTTGTATTTGTATTAATTCTTTTGCAAGTATATCATTCAAAATATATATATATTAGGCGTTGGACCCTAAGCCCAGGTATCTGTGTATTTCTTATAGTGTTAAGTATTCTCAGAGCGTCGGTGACGCTAGAACAGCTTTAAAGGTAATAAGGTTATACTGTGTTGCATTTACACTCTATCATTACACTAAGGTTTTACTGCACAATACACTGTTTATGGTTTAGATACAAAGGTTTAACATTGTGAGCGTCAGCGCCGCTGGTGATCTCCTCGTGGTCCCGAGCGTCCGCTACGCTATAGCGAATCATTAAGTTAGTCAGCAGCCAATAGCGTGCCTGCCTGTGATCTCTTGGCCGTGGGCGAACGTGACGCTTGAGCGTCTCGACTACGGCTAAGCGATTGTTACGCAACGTGCGTACCCTTACGGTACTCCATACGTAGATAGCGTACAGTGTTCTTAGACCTCATAAAGGGTATTATATAAGATAAATATTTAGCTTTATCAGTTTTAAAAATGACAGTTAGGAGCTGATTGGTTGGTACATTATCACTGTGCAATTTATCACTCTTCAAGACTTGATAAATCTGGACCATTATGAGATATATAGGACCAAAATTTTTGGCAATGCTTTGATAGTACATTTTTGCATTGTTTTATGTTTGAATGTAATTGCTCTGTATGTTGATTTTTTTATTTTCACTGACCCTATACAGAGGGCACAATGTGGTGTACTGTCTTTCATTGTACACTACGTTTTATGTGGTTTGTCAGTATGTTCGTCTGATGCAGGTCGTGCATTCTGCGGTATCACAGCTGATATTGCGCTATTGGGTCGTTATATTGGCCCGAACAGGGAGGTAACTTGGGTGTGCGACTGGTGCCATTGCCGAGGGTGCAAGGCTGATGGGGCGGCACAGTTATTGACCTAGTACCGGTCAGCATCCTCCTCTGTTACATTTTGACGTTCACGTGTTCTGGTGGCGGTTAGGACAGGCCTAGGGTGTAGACGTGCCCTACTACAGCCCCAGGCCGAATATATGACTTTTCTGCCTCTTAATAATCCAATTGGAATTGATAGGTTTCTCATTGGGCACGTGTGGGAAGATCATTGCAGATGGGCACTCTACAGCCATGGTCAAACGTTTTGAGAATGACATAACTATTGGTTTTCACAAAGTTTACTGCTTCAGTGTTTTTAGACCTTTTTGTCAGATGTTACTATGGTGTACTGAAGTAAAATGACCAGCTTTTTATAAGTGTCCAAGGCTTTTATTGACAATTACGTTAAGTTTATGCAAAGTGGCAATATTTTGCAGTGACCTCTGCAATTCGCCCTAGCATGTTGTCAATCAACTTCTGGACCACATACTGACTGATGGCTGCCCATTCTTGCCTAATCAATGCTTGGAGGTTGTCAGAATGTATGGGTTTTTGGTTTGTCCTGGGGAATTTCCTGGACATGGACCCAAAATTTTTTTGTTTTGTTCCTCGAGCCACTTAGTTATCATTTTTGCCTTATGGGAAGGTGCTCCATCATGCTTGAAAAGGCATTGTTTCTCACCAAACTGTTCTTGGATGTCTGGGAGGAGTTGCTCTTGGAGGATGTTTTGGTACCATTCTTTATTCATGGCTGTGTTCTTGGGTAAAATTGTGGGTGAGCCCACTCCCTTGGCTTAGGAGCAACCCCACACATGAATGGTCTCAGGATGCTTTACAGTTGACATGACACAGGACTGATGGTAGCGCCCACCTTTCCGTCTCTGGACAAGCGTTTTTCCAGATGCCCTAAACAATCTGAAAGTGGATTCATCAAAGAAAATGACTTTACCCCGGTCCTCAGCAGTCCAATCCCTGTACCTTTTGCAGAATATCAGTCTGTCCCTGATATTTTTCCTGGAGGGAAGTGGCTTCATTGCTGCCCTTCTTGACACCAGGCCACCCTCCAAAAGTCTTCGCCTCACTGTGCGTTCAGATGCACTCACACCTGCCTGCCGCCATTCCCGCAGCTGACTCAACTTTAGGAGACAGTCCTGGCGCTTGCTCTTTGGCGCCCTGAAGCTTTCTTCACAATTATTGAACCTCTCTCCTTGAAGTTTTTGATGATCCGATAAATGGTTGATTTAGGTGCAATCTTACTAGCATCAAATATACTTTTGCCTGTTAAACCCTTTTTGTGCAAAGCAATGATGACTGCAGGTAACCATGGTAAGCAGAGGAAGAACAATTATTTAAAGCATCGCCCTCCTTTTAAAGCTTCCAGTCTGTTATTCTAAGGGGCCCTACTCATTTGACGATGCGCCGCCGAGGTGCCCTACTCATTTGACGATGCGCCGCCGAGGTGCCCGACGGCCGAAACGGCCGACGAGCGACCCGACGGCGGGGGGGCAGTGACTGGGGGAGTGAAGTTTCTTCGGCTGCATTGAAGTGCAGGCAAATATGGACGAGATCGTCCATATTGGCCTGCATGCACAGCCGACGGGAGACCAGCGATGAACGAGCGCGGGGCCGCGCATCGTTCATCGCTGGAGTCTCCACACTGAAAGATATGAACGAGTTCTCGTTCATTTATGAACGAGATCGTTCATATCTTTCAGAAAATCGGCCAGTGTGTAGGGCCTATAACTTAATCAGCATGACAGAGTGATCTCCAGCTTTGTCCTCGTCAACACTCTCACCTGTGTTTAACGAGAGCATCACTGACATGACGTCAGCTGGTCCTTTTGTGGCAGGGATGAAATGCAGTGGAAATGTTGTTTTTGGGATTAAGTTAATTGTCATGGCAATTCATCTGATCATTCTTCGTGACCTTCTGGAGTATGTGCAGATTGCCATCATAAAAACTGAGGCAGCAGATTTTGTGATAATTTAATATTTGTATCATTCTCAAAACTTTTGGCCATGGCTGTACAATGGGGGTCATTCCGAGTTGATCGCTAGCTGAAAATGTTCGCTGCGCAGAGATGATGTAAAAAAAGGCACTTCTGCGCATGCGCGACGTACTTTCACAACGGCTGATGTACTTTCACACAAGGTCTAGCGAAGCTTTTCAGTCGCACTGCTGGCCGCAGAGTGATTGACATGAAGTGGGCGTTTCTGGGTGTCAACTGACCGTTTTCAGGGAGTGTTCAGAAAAACGCAGGCGTGTCAGGAAAAACGCAGGCCTGGCTGGCCGAACGCAGGGCGTGTTTGTGACGTCCAATCCGGAACTGAACGGTCTGAAGTGATCGCAAGCGCTGAGTAGGTCTGAAGCTACTCTAAAACTGCACAAAAGTTTTTTTTTGTAGCCGCTCTGCGATCCTTTCGTTCGCACTTCTGCTAAGCTAAAATACACTCCCAGAGGGTGGCGGCTTAGCGTTTGCACGGCTGCTAAAAACAGCTAGCGAGCGATCAACTCGGAATGACCCCCAATATCTGTACTACAATGGTGTGGTGCATGCAAATATTACAAATCACTAGGAGCAAATCTACACTTGGCACACTGCATTACAGGTTATTTTCTGGACGTATGGGGAAGACCAAGTAGGATGAAAGTCACTGTTTTACTGTGAAGCAATATCTTTATTTCAATTTTTTTTTTAAAGTATAAAGACCTAACACTATTCTCCATAAGGGTCAACAGTAAATATTGTCCCCAGTGCCTCCTCTCTGGTGCCAAATTTTTTTTGGTGAATTACAAACCGGAATAAACTGAACATTATACTTGCAAACTGGATTGTCTGGTAATTATTTCCCACGTAGCTGTAGTTCAGTTTTAGTGCATCGCAGTTCAAAACGCTGACCTAATTGGACACTGTCAGCGCCATAAATCACGGGCGTAATTCCAGTTTTAAAAGCGCCTGAACAATCCTTAGTAGTAGGAACAGTCACCGGTCTTTGCTGAGGGCCCAGCGTAGAACAAGTCCTATTATATAGGTGGATTTTCTGTGCTCTTTATTGCAATTCCTGTCAAAGCCCATGTGTCGTGTTTGAGGGGACAGTCATCCGACTGAATAGAAAACGTGTGTTTATAATGTCCAGATTGCTATAAAAGATCACGCACAGAATTCTGGGTTCTGTATGTTACGTTGATGCTGACCGTATTCACACTCATAATATCAGTATGGTGATTCAGATGCGGCGGTTATGGCGACACGGCAGCAGTCCTTTTCGTGACGGAATTGCGTGTCGTAGCAAGTGTAACAGCCGCCTACAAGTGCGCACTCCGTTGACACAGATGTGAGGAACATCTCCCTGGGTGCTTCCGTGGGCACGCAAAATGTCTGTTGGAGCTGCTACGCTGGCGCCATGTTTTAGGAGTAAGAAATCGCAGTCGCACGCCTGCATTATGGTGGACACTCACAGTTACCTCCACCAAATGGCCTATTCCTGTCATTCAGACTGCGACTGATTCCTCACTGCAAGCGACATCGCAAAGTTACCACGGCACGTGCGCACTGCGGCCGCGACACATGCACAGTCTACCGATAATCACTCGGTTGCGACCGCATTTTAATCAAGCACACTGGTCTTAATGCTGACAATGAATTTCTAAGGTAACCATAAGCCTAATGGTAATGTCAACATTTTCCAGATGACGACATGATAGATCATATTTTAAGTGTTGACATAACTGTCGACATGTCGATATGCTGACTACATACCCAGAATTCTATCTGTCTCCATAACAGCGCTTATGAATGTTAGAAAGTGCAGTTTTGTAATGCCCCCATGTAACCTCCCCTTAAGATGAAAAATTCTCCTGCGCTCCTATGTACAATGTAAGCAGGCCCCAAGGCCAAGAAACAACATATTCAAAATAATATTTTGGGTCCTTGCTGGGCAACAGGTGCCCCCTCCCCCCTGAGCCTTCACTTACAGCACCTAGCTCATTCCTGCTTTGTTGCCATATACAGTATGTTGTAGATTATGATGTTTGGTTAAAAAGCATGCTGATATGTCATTACACACAGGCAGGGTCGGACTGGCCCACAGGGGTACCAGGGAAACCACCGGTAGGCCCCACTGCCTGAGGGCCCACTCCTTCCTCTAGGGATCAGGTTCCAGACTGTGCACTTGTATTATACATACATGGTAGATATGTTACCTTACACTGCACTAAACTATTGTGTATTTCAAGCCTCTGTGGAGGCAGGCCACACCCCCTTTGTAGGCTGGCCACACCCCTAAGTATGGTTCCCTAATAACTGCATTTCCCCGGTGGGCTCTTCATGCCCCAGTCCGACACCGCACACAGGTGTCTCTTTCACTGATTCAATTAATTCATCTAAGTTACTACAGACATGGAACTATGTGCAGCCCTCAGTAGTGCATTACCCACTATGCATGTATGTAGGGGAACCACTCGCTGGGTGCGACACAACATGTCAACGTATTCAAACCGTCGACACCGTAGATGTTGACGTTCTGCATGGATCTAAAATACAACAGTGAACAGGTGAATTTGCTGAGAGAGTGCGCAATTAAAACAGACGTGCAGCTAATGTATGCACAACATAGGAGTACATCCAAATAACACTTCAACAAATAGATATATGAATTAAAGGTAGTTGTGCATATACAAAAGTGCTCATAAGGTAAACATGCACTTTTAGAAGACATATAAACAAAAATAATCCCCATAAAAGATCCAAAATACTTTAGATTTTCTCTATCGTCCTAGTGGATGCTGGGGTTCCTAGAAAGGACCATGGGGAATAGCGGCTCCGCAGGAGACAGGGCACAAAAGTAAAGCTTTCCGATCAGGTGGTGTGCACTGGCTCCTCCCCCTATGACCCTCCTCCAAGCCAGTTAGATTTTTGTGCCCGGCCGAGAAGGGTGCAATCTAGGTGGCTCTCCTAAAGAGCTGCTTAGAAAAGTTTAGCTTTAGGTTTTTTATTTTACAGTGAGTCCTGCTGGCAACAGGATCACTGCAACGAGGGACTTAGGGGAGAAGAAGTGAACTCACCTGCGTGCAGGATGGATTGGCTTCTTGGCTACTGGACATCAGCTCCAGAGGGACGATCACAGGTACAGCCTGGATGGTCACCGGAGCCTTGCCGCCGGCCCCCTTGCAGATGCTGAAGTAAGAAGAGGTCCAGAATCGGCGGCAGAAGACTCCTCAGTCTTCTAAAGGTAGCGCACAGCACTGCAGCTGTGCGCCATTTTCCTCTCAGCACACTTCACACGGCAGTCACTGAGGGTGCAGGGCGCTGGGAGGGGGGCGCCCTGGGAGGCAAATGAATACCTATTTTGGCTAAAAATACCTCACATATAGCCTCCGGAGGCTATATGGAGATATTTAACCCCTGCCAGAATCCGTTAAGAGCGGGAGACGAGGCCGCCGAAAAAGGGGCGGGGCCTATCTCCTCAGCACACAGCGCCATTTTCCCTCACAGAAAGGCTAGAGGGAAGGCTCCCAGGCTCTCCCCTGCACTGCACTACAGAAACAGGGTTAAAACAGAGAGGGGGGGCACTAATTTGGCGATATGCTTATATATATTAAGATGCTATAAGGGAAAACACTTATATAAGGTTGTCCCTATATAATTATAGCGTTTTTGGTGTGTGCTGGCAAACTCTCCCTCTGTCTCTCCAAAGGGCTAGTGGGTCCTGTCCTCTATCAGAGCATTCCCTGTGTGTGTGCTGTGTGTCGGTACGTGTGTGTCGACATGTAGGAGGACGATGTTGGTGAGGAGGCGGAGCAATTGCCTGTAATGGTGATGTCACTCTCTAGGGAGTCGACACCGGAATGGATGGCTTATTTAGGGAATTACGTGATAATGTCAACACGCTGCAAGGTCGGTTGACGACATGAGACGGCCGACAAACAATTAGTACCGGTCCAGACGTCTCAAAAACACCGTCAGGGGTTTTAAAACGCCCGTTGACTTTAGTCGGTCGACACAGACACAGACAGGGACACTGAATCCAGTGTCGACGGTGAATAAACAAACGTATTCCTTATTAGGGCCACACGTTAAAGGCAATGAAGGAGGTGTTACATATTTCTGATACTACAAGTACCACAAAAGAGGGTATTATGTGGGATGTGAAAAAACTACCATAGTTTTTCCTGAATCAGATAAATTAAATAAAGTGTGTGATGATGCGTGGGTTCCCCCCGATAGAAAATTATGGGAGGTATACCCTTTCCCGCCAGAAGTTAGGGCGCGTTGGGAAACACCCCTTAGGGTGGATAAGGCGCTCACACGCTTATCAAAAAGTGGCGGTACCGTCTATAGATAGGGCCGTCCTCAAGGACCAGCTGACAGGAGGCTGGAAAATATCATAAAAAGTATATACACACATACTGGTGTTATACTGCGACCAGCGATCGCCTCAGCCTGGATGTGCAGAGCTGGGGTGGCTTGGTCGGATTCCCTGACTAAAAATATTGATACCCTTGACAGGGACAGTATTTTATTGACTATAGAGCATTTAAAGGATGCATTTCTATATATGCGAGATGCACAGAGGGATATGTGCACTCTGGCATCAAGAGTAAATGCGATGTCCATAACTGCCTGAAGATGTTATGGACACGACAGTGGTCAGGTGATGCAGATTCCAAACGGCACAAAGGTGTATTGCCGTATAAAGGAAGAGGAGTTATTTGGGGTCGGTCCATCGGACCTGGTGGCCACGGCAACTGCTGGAAAATCCACCGGTTTTACCCTAAGTCACATCTCTGCAGAAAAAGACACCGTCTTTTCAGCCTCAGTCCTTTCGTCCCTATAAGATCATATCTGCCCAGGGATAGAGGAAAGGGAAGAAGACTGCAGCAGGCAGCCCATTCCCAGGAACAGAAGCGTTCCACCGCTTCTGACAAGTTCTCAGCATGGCGCTGAGACCGTACAGGACCCCTGGATCCTACAAGTAGTATCCCAGGGGTACAGATTGGAATGTCGAGACGTTTCCCCTTCGCAGGCTCCTGAAGTCTGCTTTACCAAGGTCTCCCTCCGACAAGGAGGCAGTATGGGAAAAAATTCACAAGCTGTATTCCCAGCAGGTGAAAATTAAATTACCCCTCCTACTACAAGAAAAGGGGTATTATTCCACACTATATTGTGGTACTGAAGCCAGAAGGCTAGGTGAGACTTATTCTAAAAAAATTTTTGAACACTTACAAAGGTTCAAATCAAGATGGAGTCACTCAGAGCAGTGATAACGAACCAGGAAGAAGGGGACTATATAGTGTCCCGGGACATCAGGGATGCTTACCTCTATGTCCCAAATTTGCCCTTCTCACTAAGGGTACCTCAGGTTCGTGGTGCAGAACTGTCACTATCAGTTTCAGACGCTGCCGTTTGGATTGTCCACGGCACCCCGGGTCTTTACCAAGGTAATGGCCGAAATGATGATTCTTCTTCGAAGAAAAGGCGTCTTAATTATCCCTTACTTGGACGATCTCCTGATAGGGGCATAGTCCAGGGAACAGTTGGAGGTCGGAGTAGCACTATCTAGGATACTGCTACAACAGCACGGGTGGATTCTAAATATTCCAAAAATCGCAGCTGATCCCGACGACACGTCTGCTGTGCCTAGGGATGATTCTGGACACAGTCCAGAAAAAGGTGTTTCTCCCGGAAGAGAAAGCCAGGGAGTTATCCGAGCTAGTCAGGAACCTCCTAAAAACAGTGCATCATTGCACAAGGGTCCTGGTAAAAATGGTGGCTTCCTACGAAGCAATTCCATTCGGCAGATTTCACGCAAGAACTTTTCAGTGGGATCTGCTGGACAAATGGGCCGGATCGCATCTTCAGATGCATCAGCGGATAACCCTATATCCAAGGACAAGGGTGTCTCTCCTGTGGTGATTATAGAGTGCTCATCTTCTAGAGGGCCGCAGATTCGGCATTCAGGATTGGATGCTGGTGACCACGGAGCCCAGCCCGAGAGGCTGGGGAGCAGTCACACAAGGAAAAAATTTCCAGGGAGTGTGATCAAGTCTGGAGACTTTTCTCCACATAAATATACTGGAGCTAAGGGTAAATTTATAATGCTCTAAGCTTAGCAAGACCTCTGCTTCAAGGTCAGCCGGTATTGATCCAGTGGGAAAAACATCACGGCAGTCGCCCACGTAAACAGACAGGGCGACACAAGAAGCAGGAGGGCAATGGCAAAAACTGCAAGGACTTTTCGCTGGGCGGAAAATCATGTGATAGCACTGTCAGCAGTGTTTCATCCCGGGAATGGAAACTGGGAAGCAGACTTCCTCAGCAGGCACGGCCTCCACCCGGGAGAGTGGAAACTTCATCGGGAAGTTTTTTCCACATGATTGTAAACCGTTGGGAAATACCAAAGGTGGACATGATGGCGTCCCGTCTGAACAAAAAAACGGGACAGGTATTGCGCCAGGTCAAGAGACCCTCAGGCAATAGCTGTGGACGTTCTGGTAACACCGTGGGTGTACCAGTCGGTGTATGTGTTCCCTCCTCTGCTTCTCATACCTAAGGTGCTGAGAATTATAAGACGTAGAGGAGTAAGAACTATACTCATGGCTCCGGATTGGCCAAGAAGGACTTGGTACCCGGAACTTCAAGAGATGCTTACAGAGGTCTTATGGCCTCTGCCGCTAAGAAGGGACTTGCTTCAGCAAGTACCATGTCTGTTCCAAGACTTACCGCAGCTGCGTTGTCGGCATGGCGGTGGAAAGCCGGATCCTAAGGGAAAAAGGCATTCCGGAAGAGGTCATTCCTACCCTGGTCAAAGCCAGAAAGGAGGTGACCGCACAACATTATCACCACATGTGGCGAAAATATGTTGCGTGGTGTGAGGCCAGGAAGGCCCCACAAAGAAATTTCAACTCGGTCGTTTCCTGCATTTCCTGCAAACAGGAGTGTCTATGGGCCTCAAATTGGGGTCCATTAAGGTTCAAATTTCGGCCCTGTCGATTTTCTTCCAGAAAGAATTGGCTTCAGTTCCTGAAGTCCAGAAGTTTGTCAAGGGAGTATTGCATATACAACCCCCTTTTGTGCCTCCAGTGGCACTGTGGGATCTCAACGTAGTTCTGGGATTCCTCAAATCACATTGGTTTAAAACCAGTCAAATCTGTGGATTTGAATCATCTCACATGAAAAGTGACCATGCTCTTGGCCCTGGCCTGGACCAGGCGAGTGTCAAATTGGTGGTTTTTTCTCAAAAAAGCCCATATCTGTTTGTCCATTCGGACAGGGCAGAGCTGCGGACTCGTCCCCAGTTCTCTCCCTAAGGTGGTGTCAGTGTTTCACCTGAACCAGCTTATTGTGGTGCCTTGCACCTACTAGGGACTTGGAGGACTCCAAGTTGCTAGATGTTGTCAGGGCCCTGAAAATATGTTCCAGGACGGCTGGAGTCAGGAAAACTGACTTGCTGTTATCCTGTATGCACCCAACAAACTGGGTGCTCTTGCTTCTAAGCAGACTATTGCTAGTTGGATGTGTAATACAATTCAGCTTGCACATTCTGTGGCAGGCCTGCCACAGCCAAAATATGTAAATGCCCATTCCACAAGGAAGGTGGGCTCATCTTGGGCGGCTGCCCGAGGGGTCTCGGCTTTACAACTTTGCCGAGCAGCTACTTGGTCAGGGGCAAACACGTTTGCTAAATTCTACAAATTTGATACCCTGGCTAAGGAGGACCTGGAGTTCTCTCATTCGGTGCTGCAGAGTCATCCGCACTCTCCCGCCCGTTTGGGAGCTTTGGTATAATCCCCATGGTCCTTTCAGGAACCCCAGCATCCACTAGGACGATAGAGAAAATAAGAATTTACTTACCGATAATTCTATTTCTCGGAGTCCGTAGTGGATGCTGGGCGCCCATCCCAAGTGCGGATTATCTGCAATACTTGTACATAGTTACAAAAATCGGGTTATTATTGTTGTGAGCCATCTTTTCAGAGGCTCCGCTGTTATCATACTGTTAACTGGGTTTAGATCACAAGTTGTACGGTGTGATTGGTGTGGCTGGTATGAGTCTTACCCGGGATTCAAAATTCCTCCCTTATTGTGTACGCTCGTCCGGGCACAGTACCTAACTGGCTTGGAGGAGGGTCATAGGGGGAGGAGCCAGTGCACACCACCTGATCGGAAAGCTTTACTTTTGTGCCCTGTCTCCTGCGGAGCCGCTATTCCCCATGGTCCTTTCAGGAACCCCAGCATCCACTACGGACTCCGAGAAATAGAATTATCGGTAAGTAAATTCTTATTTTTTTTGCAAAGGATATCATCTTAGCCTCCTTGGTATCCTGCATTGAATCTGTAACAAGATGGCTCCACTTCCCACAGTGCACTTTGCCTAGCACAGGTTAGACGGGCATAGAGGAAGAAGGCAATAGTGTAGTAGCTCTTTTAAAACAGACAATTTAATTTACATATTGCACTTACAACATAAAAAAGAAAGCAAGCATGATATCAATCCCCAGTGGCACACTGCTCAGCGTACGATCCTCCTTGCTAGTCCAAGATGCAAAAGGATAGAGTGGGACCACAGTTCCGGATACAAGGGTCCCTCCAGGTACGACCTCAGCGTTGTCAGTCACTCAGGAGTCCAAACATTGACGGGGAACACTTAATGCGTTTCTGACATATTCGTCCTTCATCAGAAGTGTCACAAGAAGACTTGGAGGGACCCTTGTATCCGGAACTGTGGTCCCACTCTGGTCATTTTGCATCTTGGACTAGCAGGGAGGATCGTAAGCTGAGCAGTGTGCCACTGGGGATTGATATCATGCTTGCTTTCTTTTTTATGTTGTAAGCAGGATTGGACTGGCCCACAGGGGTACAGGGGAAACCACTGCCTGGGGCCCCACCTCCTGCTCTAAGGATCAGGTTCCAGACTGTGCCCTTGAATTATACATATGTTACCTTATACTGGGCTATGGTGTATTTTCTAGAGTGCATTGCTGATAAGTAATCTGGTACATTATCATGCATGGAGCAGCTGAATTTACTGTATATATTTATGAAAGGGCCCAGACGTTGCACTCTCTAATCGTTGGTCAAACCAATAAGGTGGCAGGCCACACCCCCTCTGCAGTCTGGTCACACCTCTAAACATGGGTCCCTACCACTGCATTCCCCCGGTGGGCCCTACATGCCCCAGTCCGACACTGGTTGTAAGTGCAATATATAAATTAAATTGTGTGTTTTAAAAGAGCTACTACACTATTGCCTTCTTCCTCTATACCCGTCTAACCTGTGCTCTGTGGGAAGTGGAGCCATCTTCTTACAGATTCAATGCAGGATACCAAGGAGGCTAATACCCCTTTTCCACTAGAGTAGCACGGGTCGCAGTCGTGTCGCCTGACACGGCTGCGACCCGTGCTACAGCCCCCTGCAGATATCGCTCACCAACCCGGCAATTGCCGGGTTGGTGACGCGCTAGTGATGCGGCAGGGGCGGCGCTGGGAGATCACATGATCTCCCAGCGCCGCCTTCCCTATGCACTGTGAACGGGAGCCGTGTCACCTCGACACGGCTCCCGTTCACACTAGACAGCTAGCCGGGTTGAACACGTGTTCAACCCGGCTAGCTACCAGGGTAGGATTCCCGGATCATTTGATCCGGGAATTTGCCGGGGGACCCGTTTCCACTAGGGAAAAACACGGGTAAATGCGCGCCTCCGCGCATTTACCCGTGTTTTAAGGAGCTAGTGGAAAAGGGGTATAAGAGGATATCCTATGCAAACAAATCTAAAGTCTCTTGGACCTTTTATGATTATTATTTTCGTTTATATGTCTTCTAAAAGTGCATGTTTTACCTTATGAGTGCTTTTGTATATGCACAACTACCTTTATTTCATATATTCTGCATGGATCGGCAGGGCAGGAGAAGGGTTAGGCTGCGGAAGGGGAGAGTTACAGTTGGGTACTAGAAGGACATTTATATTTAGATTAGGGAAGGGTTAGGTTAGGCTCTAGGGAGAGTGTTAGGTTACGCTATGGGAGGGGAGGTTAGGGTTAGGCACTAGGGGAAGAGTTAGGGTTAGGCTGCGGGAAGGAAGGGTTAGGCTACCGGGAGGTGATGGTTAGCACCAAGGGGAGATTAGGATTAAGCTATGGGAGAGGAGGTTAGGGTTAGGCTGTAGGAGAGGAGGTTAGGGTTAGGCACTAGGGAGAAGTATAGGGATAGGCTGCAGGTCGGGAGGGTTAGGGTTAGGCAACAGGGAGAGTGTGAGGGTTAGGCTGCTGGAGGGGAGGTTTGGGCACTAGAGGGAGGGTTAGAGTTATGCTACAAGAGGGGATGTTTGGGTAGGCACTAAGGGGGAGAGTTCAGGTTAGGCTGCGGGAGGGTTAGGCACTAGAGCAGCGGTGGCCAACCTGTGGCGCTTGAGCCTCATGCGGCTTTTTCTTTATTCAAATGTGGCTCCCAACACTCGAAGTCACGTGACCACAACAGATCCAGAAACTGCTGCACTCCAGACAGACAGGCAGCAGCAGCACTATGGGGACTGAGAACTGAGAGAGCCAGATACTAGAGGTGAGACACCCACTGGCAAACAGAGGACACATAAGGGGCTGCTGCAGTGGCATGAGGTGTGTTTTCGGGGGGGGGGGGGGGGGGCTGTAGTGACACATGAGGGTCCTGGCAGGAGTGACTCATGGGGGAGCTGGCTGTAGTGACATACTGTAGGAGTGTGCTGGCTGGAGTGACACATGGGTGAGCTGAAGTGTATTATGTGAATCTGGCTTTTTCAATATAGTTTATGTGGATCTTTCTCAATTATTTTATGTGGAAGTGGCTTTTTAAATGTATTTTATATTGGATCTGGCTTTAAAAATGTATTTTATGTGGATCTGGTTTTTTAAATGTATTTTATACCAGAGGCGTGGCCTAGCAGGCACAAGGCCACACCCCATTTTTGCATGTCTGCCTGCGGCTCGATGTCGGCTCTTTGACGTGCCTAACAAAATGTTTGGCTCTTTGTTTCTGACTGGTTGGCCACCCCTGCACTAGAGGGAGGGTTAGGCTGCTGGAGGGGAGGTTAGGGTTAGGCACTAGAGGGAGGGTTAGGATGTTGAAGGGAGGTTAAGGTTAGGCACTGGGGGAGGGTTAGGGTTAGGTTGCGGGGAGGATAGCATTAGGCACTAGGGGGATGATTAATCATACTTACCGCCAAAAGCCACGCAGGATCCACTTGAAGTCATCCTAATGTCACTGTCGTACCTGCCATACCAGGTAAGTCACAACTAGTCCACCAGGGACATTTTCTCGGCATTCTAATTCATGTCGACATTTCATCAACGTCAACATGCTGCATGTTGACTTTACATCTCTGACATTCTCATGTCTACGAAATATACCAGACCTCGGAGGAGTAGTAGGTTCGTGATGTATGGTAACATAGGTTCTGTTTTGATTGGTTTCATGATTATTTGACCACTAGGTGGCTCTGTTCTAAAGCATTCTATCTTGGCTGAACAATCCGCGTCGGTTGTGCCCAAAACTTTAAATTGCTGTTACTGTGCAGGATGGCTTGTTCATGTGCGCTCTACAGAACAATTCTTAGGAACATAAAGGCATATAAGAGCCCCCCTGTAAACGGGGTATACTGCCCATTCCTGCTAGATGCTGGACACTCTGCTGGCAGATTTGTCATTTCTAGAGAACCTCCCTCCACCCCACCCCACTAATCCTTCTCACGTATCTGATGTATGTGGTGAAGTATTCTGGCGACTAGTAAGAAGGTTAATAGTTGTTTAGTATCGTTTAATGTGCGTGGAACTGCAGGGGAGAACCTGGGGCCGTTTGATGGGAATTGCTAGCATCTGTTTTGCATTGGGAACAAATAGGACGAGGATTAGTGTAAATTCTTTACAAGTAGCCCAGTCAGCATCTGAGCGATTAATAATGTGATTGGAGGACATTAAAGTTTATGACTGTGTATAGCGAGGGGGGGGGGGGGAACCTCTGGTTATATTTTTATTTAAAAGAAGCCTATTTTTAACCTCTACTTCATGGGTGTATCTACCCCTTGACCAGGATGGCACTCACCAGGACTCTCCTGTAGCTGTACCTCTGTTCTCCCCTTCCCTTACTTTGGCAGCGGAGGTGGAAGTGCCGGTGACTAGGTTCCGGTTGCAGCCGCAGAGTCGTTGTTGGATATGCTGAGGGTATGATGATGATGATGATGATGGGCAGTGAGATGAAGATGATCCCCAGGGACCTGGCATCAGGGGAGCTGTACTTCTTCACCGGCCAGGGGCCACACACACACACGCTGAGAGGGGCCCCTGTATGAGCTCTATACGGGGATATAGAAGCTAGGTTCCTGAGCACCCCCCACTACACTGCAGAGTGAAAATGGAGGGAGGAGACACACACAGCATAAAGCATATACCCCCCCATTCCCAAACTATCCCCTAATTCCTGCAGGGCTGTATTTTATGTGAATAGGCTGCGTATATGGTGAGTTTGAGGTATGAGGCTGGCAGTATATGGAAGGCATGATATTCTGGGCATGGGGGTGGTATAAGTGAGGGAAGGGAACAGGGCATAACTAGGGGTGTGAGAGTAGTGCTGTTAGACTGAGCAGGGCCTAGGGGCGGCACCATCTCTGACACCCCGCACCAGCAGCCACAAGCGCTACTAGCTACTCTTTGGGAAGTTGCTGGCAGTGCTGTACTTACTAGAGCCGGCATTGGCCTCCGAGGCATGACGTAATACAGTTTAAAGGGGGGTGACATAGAGGGGAGAGATGGGGAGCCAGGAGCAGTGAGTTAGGATGACAGCTGTGATGAAGAAGTGAGTCCGTTTGAAAGTTTGCAGAGAGAGGGAGAGAATTCCAGAGGTAGGGAGTAGCACAAGCAAAATCTTGCAGGCGGGACTGGGAGATGGTAATCAGTAGGCAGTAGAGGTAGTATGCAATTGTGGTGCGATACTAAAGTGCCCTACACACTTAAAGATTATGGGGTCTATTCAATTAGTGCCGATATTTCTCTATCATCCATAGGGGACGCTGGAGTTCAGTACCAAGACAGTCGGAAATACCGGCACTTTCCGACAGGAATAGGTGGAATTTGCATTTGACCTATTCAATGCAAGTGCCGTTTTTCCAACTGTCGGAAATTACTCGCCGATTTACGCGTTTCTGTCGGAAGCACGGCTGTTTCCGACAGTTTTAGGGTAATGCAGATGGGTGTGGTTCGTTTTATCAACAGTATCTAGGTCGACAATGTTTAGGTCGACCACTATAGGTCGACAGTCACTAGGTCGACATGGATGGAAGGTCGACAGGGTTTCTAGGTCGACATGTGCTAGGTCGACAGGTCTAAAGGTCGACATGAGGTTTTTTGTTTTTTTTTTGGGTGTCGTTTTCTTCGTAAAGTGACCGGGATCCCAAATTAGTGCACCGCGTCCCCTCGCATGGCTCGCTTCGCTCGCCATGCTTCGGGCATGGTGCCTTCGCTTCGCTCGGCACACTTTACCCTTCCAATCGTAGTCCACGTGGATCGTTAAGTATGAAAAAATCCCCCCCCCCAAAAAAATGTGAAAAACTCATGTCGACCTGTAGACCTGTCGACCTAGAAACCCTGTCGACCTTCCATCCATGTCGACCTAGTGACTGTCGACCTATAGTGGTCGACCTAAACATTGTCGACCTAGACACTGTCGATCTTCAGACCGGATCCCAATGCAGATTCGGCTTGTTAACAAGTCGAATCTGCACTGTCTGAATGCTGGCCGTTTGCAGCCAGCATTGAATACTGAACTATCGGATCCTCTTTGTCGGGGCATCCGGTCTCTATGTCGACACTATATAGGTCGACCACTGTTGGTTGACAGGGTTTATAGGTCGACAGGGTCTCTAGGTCGACATGTTCTAGGTCGACAGGTCAAAAGGGCGACATGAGTTGTTGTTTTTTCACGATTTTTTTCTTTTTTCTTTTTAACCTTTTCATACTTAACGATCCACGTGGACTACAATTGGGTACGGTTGCCTTGCCCGAAGCATGGCGAGTGGACACGGTGCACTAATTGGGGTTCTCGGTCACTCGTCGAAGAAAACGACAAAAAAAACCCATAAAAAAACTTCATGTTGACCTTTTGACCTGTCTACCTAGCATCCCTGTCGACCTAGTTACTGTCGACCTTCCATACCACACCCCTTTGTCGGTGAGGATCCAATATGAATTGAATATACCCCTATCTGTCCAATTTGGCTGTTTTGGAAAGAAAATTTGGCAATGTGTGGGATCAAATGACAATCAACCATTTGCTCACAAAATCCAGAAAATTATCAAAAACGGTCGTTCAGATAAACTGGTTTAATGAAACAAACTTAACGAATTTGTCTGAAAGTCCATATTTGTCTGTTTTCCAGTGTTTAGTGCGGTCAGTGCCATTTGCTCCCATACTTTACCAGTTTTTTGTTCCAACCAGAAAGATTGGACAGATAATCTTTGTGTGTAGGGCCCTTTAGTGTGCCTTGAGGGTTGGGAATGCCTGGTATATACTTGTACCTTGTACTTGTCCTACATTGTGTTTTGCTGTGTCATTACTTTCTTGTTCTGCTCATTGGTTTATGTACATTGTTAGGCGCTGCAGAACCCTTGTGGCACCATATAAATAATAATAATAATAATAATAATAGTCTGGGGGCAGGTGGAAGTGTGAAGGTAGATGAGGTCGGAGATATAAATGGGAGGGGAATGGGCTGTGTAAGTGAGTGTGAGAAGCTGGAATTGGATTGGGAAGGGGAGCCAGGGCTTGTAGGCAGATGTAGTGTGATTGGAGAGGAAGATGCAATGTATGTGTTGATCAGTGCCTCTGCTGTGGCTTGTATACATTGTCTTACTCCCTCCACCATTATGAAACAGAAGTCACATAGTCTCACACCAGGAGAATGCCGGGGCATTATACTGCGTGAGCAGGCAGAACGTGTCAGCTGGTTAATGATCTCGCGCAGATCTGTAATGATTAATCCATTAGGCACCGCTAATCGCTCTGAGAGAGGGAACCAGTGTGTCTGTCGCCTCTCTGTAATACACCGGCCGCCTCGCACCGACCCACGTCTCTGCCTCCTGCTGTCAAATGTCATTTCATTTTTATTTATTGTTTGGGCCTTTCTGAATTTTTTTGACTCTCTCCTTCTTTCCAGAGGAATGATTGCGCAGATGTCTCCCCCGCTAATATGATGTCTGTAATTGGGATGCTGGTACCGCCAGGATTTCCAACCTCTGCAGAATATAGGATGGTAAGACTGGTTTCATTAACATGACTAGGCTGCTGTTACAGGCCCTCCGGAGCTATAAATACAAGGCGATCCTAGTGTCCGCCGTGCCGCGTCAGACTGAGAGGTTTCTTAAACTGCCCATGTGATGTGCCCAGTTATAGCATGATATGCACCCCCCCCATGCCTCATATCAATCATTGGACCTGATTCATGGCTGTCCGCTATGCTGGTGGTTTCATGGTTATCGGTAAAGAGCGCAGGCGTCGCTGCTTAATGCGCATGTGCATCAGCTGGTTTGCGATTACGCTCACAGTGACGATTCATTCATAAGTGATTGACAGGGAGATGCTGTTTTGCGGGCAGTACGGAAAAAAGGCGGGCGTGTCGGGGACTGGTTTCAGGGCATATATCAGCCGCCGACTGTGATCCTGTACGCAGAGATCACGTCTCCGGCGTCTCAGTTGCTGCGGCCGCCATTCTGATTCGGAGGCTCCGGCGGCTGTTACATTAGCATATTTACGCAGTTCTTCAGAGTGAAAAATCACATCTGTGGCCGCATTAGCTATGAATCGGGACCATTGTCCGTTATGGAAAACTCCAGAAATGCTGCTATTTGTACTTGTATATAAAAAGTAATAATAGTATATTATTATTATTATTATTATTATTATTATTATTATTATTATTATTACTAGTTGTTATATAAATGTAAAAATGTATCTTAAAAAGAAATTAAAAAAACAAACCACAGAAAGTATAGAAATTCACCAGGGTGGGCTATGAAATAGCCCCCCCAATGTGACATATATCCCGGTCACGCGGAGTCAGGAACTTGTCAGAGCAAAGGCTTTGTGTTATTGAGGAAGACGGTTTGGGCAATGTTTGGCTGCACACCCGGAGGTGTATTACGGTAGCCAAACGGTATCCGGTCTTTAGGTCGACACTGTCTGGGTCGACCACTATTGGTCGACAGTAAGTAGGTCAACATGGTTTCTAGGTCGACATGACAAAAGGTCGACATGAGTTTTTCACCTTTTTTTTTTTTTTTTTTTAAGAACTTTTCATATTTTACGATCCACGTGGACTACAATTGGGAACGGTAACCTTGCCCGAAGCATGGCGAGCGAAGTGAGCCATGCAAGGGGACACGGTGCACTAATTGGGGTTCCCGGTCACTGTATGGAAAAAAACGACACCAAAAAAAGTGAAAATACTCATGTCGACCTAGAGTGACCTGTCGAAATAGTCTCTGTCGACCTATTTATTGTCGACCTATAAACTGTCGACCTAAGTCTAGTCGACCCAACAAACCACACCCAGCCAAACATTGCTACGTTTCCTGTACGCCGATATATACATCCCGCCACTCCGGGATGGCACGTCGCCAACCATTGCTGAGAACTGAATTTTCTACTTTGTGTACCGCAGGTATCCGCTCTGCAACATTAATATGAAATATGTGATGATTTTATAACCCATGCTACATTGTATTCTGTGTGTGAGGAGATTTTCATGCGTGGTAGGCACATGCCCTCCTGCCACTTTGCTGAAACACACATACCATTTTTCCATGCTCTTCACCTGGCTGACAGGCTGGTATCTAGCATACAGAGCAGGGCGCCTCCAGGGCAACTAAAACAAACTACTCTGCCTGGATGGTATAAATGCCATAGTGAAAAACACAGAAAGGTAAAACGATATATTCAGCAAACGTTTGCAAGAGGCAATGGCCCTCATTCCGAGTTGATCGCTCGCTAGCTGCTTTTAGCAACATTGCACACGCTAAGCCGCCCTCTGGGAGTGTAACTTAGGTTAGCAGAAGTGCGCGCACAAATTTTCATGCAGTTTCTGAGCACCTCAAAACCTACTCCTACCTTGCGATCACCTCAGTCAGTTTAGTTCCTGCTTTGACGTCACAAACACGCCCTGCGTTCGGCCAGCCACTCCCCCGTTTCCCCAGGCACGCCTGCGTTTTTACCTGTCACGCCTGCGTTTTTTAGCACACTCCCTGAAAATGGTCAGTTACCACCCAGAAACACCCACTTCCTGTCAATCACTCACCGATCAGCAGAGCGACAGAAAAGCGTTGCTTGGCCTTGTGTCCCGTACGCATGCGCATAAATGCCGCTTTTTCCCCTTATCGCCGCGCTGCGACCGAAAGCAGCTAGCGATCAACTCGGAATGCGGGCCCATGTACGAGTTAGTAAATTAAAATCATTGGTAGCGGGAAAACCTGCAGATTGCCATTTTACTTATAGAAAAAGTTGATGACAAAACACAACAGCATTTGGTCAGCTATGTGAGTGGTGATCTCCTTTTTGTTATGTTGTAACCTTTAGTGGATAACATGCACCTTCTAATTTTTATATGTCGGATACACTTTCTAATAGCGTACCTAAAATTAGGTCAATATTCTGAGTAACCTTCTCCCTAGTACTATGGGAGTCATTCCGAGTTGATCGCTAGCTGCTGTTGTTCGCTGCGTAGCATTCAGTGAAAAAAACGGCTAATCTGCGCATGCATATGCTCCGCAATGCGCACGCGCGTCGTACGGGTACGAAGTCCATTGTGGTTTTGTACTGGTTCTAACGACGATTCCAATCGCACAGCCGGCCGCAAGGAGATTGACAGAAAGAGGGCGTTTCTGGGTGGCAACTGACCGTTTTCTGAGAGTGTTTGAAAAAACGCAGGCGTGGCAGAAAAAATGCAGGTGTGGCTGGGCGGGTGTGTGACGTCAAAAGCCGTCCCTCCATCGTTAGAATCAACGCACACGAAGAGTAACTACAGGGCTGGTCTTGTTTTGCACAAAAAGATTTTGCAGGCGCTCTGCTGCACAAGCGTTCGCACTTCTGCAAAGTGAAAATACACTCCCCAGTGGGCGGCGACAATGCATTTGCACGGCTGCTAAAAACTGCTAGCGAGCGATCAACTCGGAATGACCCCCTGTATGCGGAGCTTACCCTGCCTGGCAGAAACCGTGGCGGTGAGGGCGGTCTGCAGATCATGCCAGTACCTTGCAGAGAGAAGGCATAATCTAGTGCGGTGATGTAGAGTGTATCTAACCAATGAATCCACGATGCAAGTGAAGTTATACTGGTATAATAGACCCCACCAGCCTGCTACATAAACAAGTGGACGTGTCCTTTATAAAATGCATGGTATTGTTGGGAATGTGGCAATACTGGCTGACATAATGGCCCTCATTCCGAGTTGTTTGCTCGCTAGCTGCTTTTAGCAGCCGTGCAAACGCTAAGCCGCTGCCCTCTGGGAGTGTATCTTAGCTTAGCAGAAGTGTGAACGAAAGGATCGCAGAACCGCTGCAAATTATTTTTAAGCAGTTTCAGAGTAGCTTCAGACCTACTCAGCGCTTGCGAACACTTCAGACCATTCAGTTCCTGTTTTGACGTCACAAACACGCCCTGCGTTCGGCCAGCCACGCCTGCATTTTTCCAGACACGCCTGCGTTTTTTTCTATCACTCCCTGAAAACGGTCAGTTGACACCCAGAAACGCCCCCATGCTGTCAATTACTTAGTGGCCAGCAGTGCGACTGAAAGCTTCGCTAGACCTTGTGTAAAAAAACATCGGCTTTTGTGAAAGTACGTCGCGCATTGCGCCGCACACGCATGCGCAGAAGTCCCACTTTTTTGCCTAATCGCTGCGCTGCGAACGAAAACAGCTAGCGAAAAACTCGGAATGACCACCAATGAGTGAGTGATTGTTGCACAGTGGTGCAGCTCCCTATATGACGTATGCACCGGCAGGGATAGGCGGCCTGTGGGGAATCTTTCATGACATAAGGCGACGACTGTCAGTGAGGAGCCATTGGCAGAAATGCAGGTCTTGTGTCGCAATGTGTGTGACCTTGAGCCTGTGTTATCTGCCAGCCTTCCCGTTTACACAGCTATTATATGTACACTATGTGGAGTATCAGGTGACGGCCCTTGCTCTCTGTCACCAGTAACTGGAACAATTAAGCAGATCATAGTAATAGAATGTCCTGGCTTAGATGTTGCAGACATGTTTTATGGAATTCTAGAAACTTATACCAGGGCTTCATCTAGATTTTCCAAGGGTTAAAAATACCATTAGATGGAGGAACTGGCAAACGATCCCTTCTAGTGAGGTTCGTGGTATATATATCTTTTTTTATCCTTAACGTTTTATGGGGGCAATTTAATGATTTGTGAGGTGCGGTGGCTACGCACATCACAGATAACTGCCCACCACTATGCAGAATAAAAGAAGCAATGTTGTGCCTGGGATGAGCCACCAGCAGTTCCATGCCTTTCTGATGCTGCTTTCTCCTGCACATCAAAGCTTCTCGGTCAAGTAGTCGAGAGCTCCCTCCTACACGGGATGCGTCTCGGAGCTGATCTCTGCTTGCGGCCTATGGCTATACGAGCAGAAATCAGCTATTGGCGATTATACGCACAGTCGTTAACTGCAGACTATCCCAGTTCCAATACCTCATGCAAATCAGGCCTTTAGTAGTGAGGCATTATCTTGGGAGAACCCAAGTGAGCTATAAAGTGTTTCGCCAAGTGAGATGGCAACATGACCCGTCTGCGAGGGTCCTAAAGGTGGTTATTCCTCAAAGGCGCCTCCTTGTGCTTCAAGTGAGCAGGAGGCCAAACTTGCTGTTGAGTAACCTGTATGGCTATGACCTTGATAGATGGTACTGCACAGGGCCATTACATTAATAAATTCCATTAATTGGTGATTCTGGAATGAACATCTATGTTTTGTATGTGTTTTGTTGTTTCTAATTATAAATTATATTTCTCTTACGTCCTAGAGGATGCTGGGGACTCCGTAAGAACCATGGGGTATAGACGGGCTCCGCAGGAGACATGGGCACTCTAAAGACTTTAGATGGGTATGCACTGGCTCCTCCCTCTATGCCCCTCCTCCAGACCTCGGTTAGATCCTGTGCCCAGAGGAGACTGGGTGCACTGCAAGAGAGCTCTACTGAGTTTCTCTGAAAAAAGACTTTTTGTTAGGTTTTTTATTTTCAGGGAGCACTGCTGGCAACAGGCTCCCTGCATCGTGGGACTGAGGGGAGAGAAGCAGACCTACTTAAATGATAGGCTCTGCTTCTTAGGCTACTGGACACCATTAGCTCCCGAGGGTCGGAACGCAGGTCTCACCCTCGCCGTTCGTCCCGGAGCCGCGCCGCCGTCCTCCTCACAGAGCCGGAAGATAGAAGCCGGGTGAGTATGAGAAGATAGAAGACTTCAAAGGCGGCAGAAGACTTCAGATCTTCTATGAGGTAACGCGCAGCGGTAATGCTGCGCGCCATTGCTCCCAACACACACACACACACACACACTGGCAGCACTGTATGGGTGCAGAGCGCAGGGGGGGGCGCCCTGGGCAGCAATTATTAACCCTCTGGGGACACTGGCATAGATATATACTGCGGAGGCAGTATATTGCAAAACCCCCCGCCAGTATAAAGATTTGAGCGGGATCGAAGCCCGCCGGTAAGGGGGCGGAGCTTGATTCCTCAGCACTAACCAGCGCCATTTTCTCCACAGCACGCTGCAGAGAAGCTGGCTCCCCGGACTCTCCCCTGCTGAACACAAGTAAAGAGGGCAAAAAAGAGTGGGGGGGCACATTTAATTGGCGCAGTGAGTATATTTATAAAAGCGCTGTACTGACTGGGATTTTATTCCAGTGTCCGGTGGCGCTGGGTGTGTGCTGGCATACTCTCTGTCTCTCCAAAGGGCCTTATTGGGGGACTATATATATATATATATATATATATATATATATATATAAATCTCCCTGAGTGTGTGGGGGTGTCGGTACGTGTGTGTCGGCATGTCTGAAGCGGAAGGCTCATCTATGGAGGAGGTGGCGCAGATGATTGTGGTGTCTTCGTCGGCGACGCCGACACCTGATTGGCTGGATATGTGGAATGTTTTAAATGCAAATGTGTCTTTATTACATAAGAGAATGGACAAAGCAGAGTCCAGAGAAAAGACAGGGAGTCAATCCATGGCTTTGGCTGTATCACAGGGCCCTCCAGGGTCTCAAACGTCCCCTGTCCCAAGTAGCAGACACTGATACCGACCCGGATTCTGACTCCAGTGTCGACTACGATGATGCAAGGTTACACCCAAGGGTGGCCAAAAGTATTCATTATATGATTATTGCAATAAAAGATGTTTTGCATATCACAGATGACCCCTCGGTCCCTGACACGAGGGTATGCATGTTTAAGGAAAAGAAACCTGAGGTAACCTTTCCCCCATCTCATGAGCTGAACGCGATATGTGAAAAGGCTTGGGAAACTCCAGACAAGAAACTGCAGATTCCCAAGAGAATTTTTATGGCGTATCCTTGCCCTGCACAGGACAGGTTACGGTGGGAATCCTCGCCCAGGGTGGACAAGGCTTTAACGCGCTTGTCCAAAAAGGTGGCGTTACCGTCTCCAGACACGGCAGCCCTCAAGGATCCTGCTGATCGCAGACAGGAAACTACCTTAAAATCAATTTATGCACATATGGGTGCCTTGCTCAGACCGGCAATACCGTTGGCTTGGGTTTGTAGCGCTGTAGCAGCTTGGGCAGATACCTTGTCATCTGACATTGATACCCTAGATAGGGATAGCATTTTATTGACCTTAGGTCACATTAAAGATGCAGTCTTATATATGAAAGACGCTTCGAGAGACGTTGGGCTGTTAGGTTCGAGAGCCAACGCCATGGCGATTTCTGCTAGGCGAGCCCTGTGGACCCGCCAATGGACGGGAGATGCAGACTCAAAGAGACATATGGAAGTTTTGCCTTACAAGGGTGAGGTTTTATTTGGGGAAGGTCTCGCGGACCTGGTTTCCACAGCTACCGTGGGTAAATCTACTTTTTTACCTTATGTTCCCCCACAGCAAAAGAAAACACCACAATATCAGATGCAGTCCTTTCGGTCGCAGAAGTCCAGAAGAGGTCGGGGCTCTTCCTTCCTCGCCAGAGGTAAGGGTAGAGGGAAAAGAATGCCTGCTACGGCTAGTTCCCAGGAGCAGAAGTCCTCCCCGGCTTCTACTAAATCCACCGCATGACGCTGGGGCTCCTCTGAGGGAGTCCGCGCCGGTGGGGGCACGTCTTCGACTCTTCAGCCATGTCTGGGTTCAGTCAGACGTGGATCCTTGGGCGATGGAAATTGTATCCCAAGGCTACAAGCTGGAATTTGAAGACGTGCCTCCTCGCCGATTTTTCAAATCGGCTTTACCAGCTTCTCCTCCAGAAAGGGAGATCGTTTTAGCTGCAATTCAAAAACTGTGTCAACAACAAGTGATTTTCAAGGTTCCCCTAGTGCAACAGGGGAAGGGGTACTATTCAACCCTGTTTGTGGTCCCGAAACCGGATGGCTCGGTCAGACCCATTCTAAATCTAAAATCCCTAAACCTGTACTTGAAAAAGTTCAAATTCAAGATGGAATCGCTCCGGGGCAGTTATCTCCAGCATGGAAGGGGGGGATTTTATGGTGTCACTAGACATAAAGGATGCATACCTTCATGTCCCCATATTTCCCCCTCATCAGGCATACCTGAGATTCGCTGTACAGTACTGTCATTACCAGTTTCAGACGTTGCCGTTTGGGCTTTCCACGGCCCCGAGGATTTTCACCAAGGTAATGGCGGAAATGATGGTGCTCCTGCGTAGGCAGGGAATCACAATTATCCCGTACTTGGACGATCTCCTGATAAAAGCGAGATCGAGAGATCAATTGCAGAAAAGCGTGTCCCTCTCCCTGAGAGTGCTGCAGCAGCATGGCTGGATTCTAAATCTACCAAAGTCAGTTGATTCCAACGACTCGGCTATCTTTCTTAGGCATGATTCTGGACACGGAACAAAAGAGGGTTTTTCTCCCGATGGAGAAAGCCCAGGAACTCCAGAACACGGTCAGAGACCTGTTAAAACCGAAAAAAGTGTCAGTCAATCAATGCACTCGAGTACTGGGAAAAATGGTGGCGACCTACGAGGCCATCCCCTTCGGCAGGTTCCATGCCAGGACGTTTCAGTGGGACCTTCTGGACAAGTGGTCGGGGTCCCATTTAGAAAATATATCAGAAAATAAGCCTGTCCCCCAGGGCCAGGGTGTCTCTCCTGTGGTGGCTGCAGAGTGCTCACCTTCTCGAAGGTCGCAGGTTCGGCATTCAAGACTGGGTTCTGGTGACCACGGACGCGAGCCTCCGAGGATGGGGAGCAGTCACACAAGGAAGAAATTTTCAGGGACTATTGTCAAGCAAGGAGGCTTGTCTACACATCAACGTACTGGAATTGAGGGCCATATACAACGGCCTACGACAAGCGGAGAATCTTCTTCGCGACCTACCGGTTCTGATTCAATCAGACAACGTCACAGCTGTGGCTCATGTAAACCGCCAAGGCGGGGCAAGGAGCAGAGTGGCAATGGCGGAAGCCACCAGGATTCTTCGCTGGACGGAAAATTACGCAAGCGCTCTGTCAGCAGTCTTCATTCCGGGAGTGGACAACTGGGAAGCAGACTTCCTCAGCAGACACGATCTCCATCCAGGAGAGTGGGGACTTCATCAAGAAGTTTTTGCAGAGATAACAAGTCAGTGGGGACTTCCACAAATAGACATGATGGCGTCACGCCTCAACAAGAAGCTTCGGAGGTATTGTGCCAGGTCAAGGGACCCTCAGGCAGTAGCGGTGGACGCCCTGGTGACACCATGGGTGTTTCAGTCGGTCTATGTGTTCCCTCCTCTTCCGCTCATCTCAAAAATACTGAGAATCATAAGACGAAAAAGAGTGCAGACAATACTCCTTATTCCGGATTGGCCTCGAAGGACCTGGTATTCAGATCTTCAGGAAATGCTCACAGAAGATCCGTGGCCTCTTCCTCTCAGGGAAGACCTATTGCAGCAGGGGCCCTGCGTGTTCCAAGACTTACCGCGGTTACGTTTGACGGCATGGCGGTTGAACACCAAATCCTAGCGGGGAAAGGTATTCCGGATTAAGGCTAGGAAGGAGGTAACGGCGAAACATTATCACCGCATCTGGAGGATGTATGTATCTTGGTGTGAAGCCAAGAATGCTCCTGCTGAAGATTTCCATCTGGGCCGTTTTATCCACTTTCTACAGACAGGAGTGGATATGGGCCTAAAGTTAGGCTCCATTAAGGTACAGATTTCGGCCCTATCAATTTTCTTTCAGAAGGAATTGGCTTCTCTCCCAGAAGTCCAGACTTTTGTAAAGGGAGTGCTGCACATCCAGCCTCCTTTTGTGCCCCCAGTGGCACCATGGGACCTTAACGTGGTGTTACAGTTCCTAAAATCTCACTGGTTTGAGCTTCTTCAAACGGTTGATTTAAAATTTCTCACTTGGAAGGTGGTCATGTTGTTGGCCTTGGCATCTGCACGGCGGGTGTCCGAATTGGCGGCTTTGTCTCACAAGAGCCCCTATCTGATTTTCCATGTGGATAGAGCAGAATTAAGGACTCGTCCTCAATTTTTGCCTAAGGGGGTTTCATCTTTTCATGTGAACCAACCTATCGTGGTGCCTGTGGCTACGGGTGACTTGGAGGATTCCAAGTCCCTTGATGTAGTCAGGGCCTTAAAAATTTATGTAGCCAGGACGGCTCGGGTTAGGAAAACAGAGGCACTGTTTGTCCTGTATGCAGCCAACAAGCTTTGGCGCTCCTGCTTCTAAACGGACTATTGCTCGCTGGATCTGTAACACGATTCAGCAGGCTCATTCTACGGCGGGATTGCCGTTACCAAATTCGGTAAAGGCCCATTCCACTAGGAAGGTGGGCTCTTCTTGGGCGGCTGCCCGAGGCGTCTCGGCATTACAGCTTTGCAGAGCGGCGACAAACACTTTTGCTAAATTCTACAAGTTTGATACCCTGGCTGAGGAGGACTTTGTGTTTGCTCATTCGGTGCTTAGAGTCATCCGCACTCTCCCGCCCGGTTTGGAGCTTTGGTATAATCCCCATGGTCCTTACGGAGTCCCCAGCAATCCTCTAGGACGTAAGAGAAAATAAGATTTTAAACCTACCGGTAAATCTTTTTCTCCTAGTCCGTAGAGGATGCTGGGCGCCCGTCCCAGTGCGGACTAAATTCTGCAAGACTTGTATATAGTTATTGCTTACATAAGGGTTATGTTACAGTTTTGATCAGTCTCGGGCTGATGCTGTTTTGTTTCATACTGTTAACTGGTTCATATGTTCCAAGTTATACGGTGTGGATGGTGTGGGCTGGTATGTATCTCGCCCTTAGATTAACAAAAATCCTTTCCTCATACTGTCCGTCTCCTCTGGGCATAGTTCTCTAACTGAGGTCTGGAGGAGGGGCATAGAGGGAGAAGCCAGTGCACACCCATCTAAAGTCTTTAGAGTGCCCATGTCTCCTGTGGAGCCCGTCTATACCCCATGGTCCTTTCGGAGTCCCCAGCATCCTCTACGGACTAGGAGAAAAAGATTTACCGGTAGGTTTAAAATCTTATTTTTTTCTCTCTTTCTCTTGCAGTGTAATGGTCACGGAAACAGCTTGCAATGTCTGCCATCATGGTAGACGCCAATGGAGAATTCTGCTCCGTAACTCCCTTGGAGGACGGTGACCTAGGGAGCCCGCTGCCCGGGGAGTTCCTCCAGGGTATTGAGGTCATCCAGGACCTCTCCCAAGGCATCGAAGATGATGGTTCCAATTCGTTTAGTGCAGCCGAGTACCAGTATCTCGGGAACAGCCCTGGCTCGAATGGATCGGTCAGCACGGACCTAACGGGTGAGCGAGGAAGGAGATGTGTGCGGGAATTGATATTCTGGATTGTAAGATGTGTATTGGGCACACTGGATAGGATCTACTGTACAGTCTCCCCAATGATAGAGCATTACCCCTCTGCTTAAAGTGAGATCACAATTGGCTACACCATGAAAGCTCCTTCGATCCCCTTGCAATTCTCAAAACCGCTATAACAACTTCAAAGTATGTGGCGCATGGCTGCATGCTATATATGCTGAAGAAAGAGATCTGCACCTTTTAAAAGGAAGGGAGGGATCCAGAACATCTCTTTATGAATCCACAGTTTATAGGGTTCCTCTTGGCGCAGTCTCTACCAATTGAAAAATCAGTACCACTTAGTTGAATTGGCTTCAACTTTATTAAAAGTTCGCTGCAAATTGAAGATGACTGATTCGGGTGTCACAGTGGTGGGTAGGAAAATATCAACTCCTGTAATGCATGTCCAAGAAGAAATTGCATAAACCTGGTACGCGTTTCAGCGGGCGGTGTACCTGTGAAACGCGTAGCAGGCTCGTGCAATTCTTCCTTCCTGGTGGCGGTCCTGTAACTATTCTGGGGATCCCTGTCCCTGCTTGTTTTCCCTTCTGTCTCTCTGATCCCCCCAGCCCCCCCTCCTTACCATTTTTGTCTTATTTTATTTATTTTTATATTCTCCTGCTTCCTTGTCAGATGTTATTACAACCAGCCATGTGGGAGTCGTAGCAGATACCAGGCACTGAGATAAGGGCGACATGGGAAAACCTCTTAAATCTCCAATATGTTAAAACTCTTTCTTGCTTCTGGTTATTCATAGTACACCCTAGAGCCATGACTGAAATGCAGACGTATAAGAATGTTTTTGTTTTTAATTTGATTCATGAGTGAAATTATTGCTATAAAAACATAAAAAATCATTATATGAATAACGGCGTCACAGTGTCTACCTGTGCGGTGTGCAGCATGTCCTTCCCTGCACGGGGAAGGGGCGCTGTCTCACTCCGGTCCCATCCCGTCATTGGGCACAGGCCGTGGTGTGACTCCTGCCAAGTTGGCGGTAACATTTGGCTCTTGCCGCCTCTTCTCTGGGAAAGCAGGAACAGCCTTCCCGGCCCCCAGAGAGGCTGCGCAGGCGTGCGGTGTTGCAACCCCTTGGAAGAACAGAGTGTGTGTGCAACTGTTCTTAATGCCACATATCCCCAGAAGACTGTCACACCAATATCCCGACACGGTTGTATTGCTACTAAAGGTTGCTCTTATAATATTGAACATGGTGTTAAAGCAGTTTTATAATGTCGACCTGGTTTAAGTAGCATCACGGCCACGTCAGCATACTGGTGTGGCATTGTGGTTCCGATATAGTGTCTGCTTTCTGACTGTCGACATCCTGACAGTGTACCGATGACACAATTGCAGGCTATGCCTAATTGTCAGAGATCTTTCTGTTTCCAGATGGATCTCTCGCACTAGGTATGTGACTGGCGCAAATGCACCCCGATAATGGTGGTGGCTGTTTACCCAAACGTATACAGGGGGTCATTCCGAGTTGATCACTAGCTGCATTCGTTCGCTGTGCAGCGATGAGGCAAAAAATCGGCAGTTCTGCGCATGCGTATGTGGCGCAATGCGCACGCGCGTCGTACTATTACAACGAATGATGTAGTATCACACAAGGTCTAGCGATGCATTTCAGTCGCACTGCTGGCCGCAGAGTGATTAGCATGAATGGGGCGTTTCTGGGCGTCAACTGACCGTTTTCAGGGAGTGGTCGGAAAAACGCAGGCGTGCCAGGAAAAACGCAGGCATGGCTGGGCGAACGCAGGGCGTGTTTGTGACTCAAAACAGGAATTGAATGGTCTGAAGAGATCGCAAGCGCTGAGTAGGTTTTGAGCTACTCTGAAACTGCACAAAAAAACTTTGTAGCCGCTCTGCGATCCTTGGTATCCGGACTCCAGGTCGACAACAAAAAGGTCGACAACAAAAAGGTCGACACACATTAGGTCGACACACATTAGGTCGACATGGACAAAAGGTCGACAGGAACAAGGTCGACATGAGTTTTTCACAATTTTTTTCTTTTTTGGAACCTTTTCATACTTAACGATCCACGTGGACTACGATTGGAACGGTAATCTGTGCCGAGCGGAGCGAAGGCACCATGCCCGAAGCATGGCGAGCGAAGCGGTGCACTAATTGGGGTTCCCGGTCACTCTACGAAGAATACGACACAAAAAAACCATTAAAAAACCCATGTCGACCTTTTTCCATGTCGACCTTGTTCCTGTTGACCTTTTGTCCATGTCGACCTAAGGTGTGTCGACCAATATCAACTCCTGTAATGCATGTCCAAGAAGAAATTGCATAAACCTGGTACGCGTTTCAGCGGGCGGTGTACCTGTGAAACGCGTAGCAGGCTCGTGCAATTCTTCCTTCCTGGTGGCGGTCCTGTAACTATTCTGGGGATCCCTGTCCCTGCTTGTTTTCCCTTCTGTCTCTCTGATCCCCCCAGCCCCCCCTCCTTACCATTTTTGTCTTATTTTATTTATTTTTATATTCTCCTGCTTCCTTGTCAGATGTTATTACAACCAGCCATGTGGGAGTCGTAGCAGATACCAGGCACTGAGATAAGGGCGACATGGGAAAACCTCCTTAAATCTCCAATATGTTAAAACTCTTTCTTGCTTCTGGTTATTCATAGTACACCCTAGAGCCATGACTGAAATGCAGACGTATAAGAATGTTTTTGTTTTTAATTTGATTCATGAGTGAAATTATTGCTATAAAAACATAAAAAATCATTATATGAATAACGGCGTCACAGTGTCTACCTGTGCGGTGTGCAGCATGTCCTTCCCTGCACGGGGAAGGGGCGCTGTCTCACTCCGGTCCCATCCCGTCATTGGGCACAGGCCGTGGTGTGACTCCTGCCAAGTTGGCGGTAACATTTGGCTCTTGCCGCCTCTTCTCTGGGAAAGCAGGAACAGCCTTCCCGGCCCCCAGAGAGGCTGCGCAGGCGTGCGGTGTTGCAACCCCTTGGAAGAACAGAGTGTGTGTGCAACTGTTCTTAATGCCACATATCCCCAGAAGACTGTCACACCAATATCCCGACACGGTTGTATTGCTACTAAAGGTTGCTCTTATAATATTGAACATGGTGTTAAAGCAGTTTTATAATGTCGACCTGGTTTAAGTAGCATCACGGCCACGTCAGCATACTGGTGTGGCATTGTGGTTCCGATATAGTGTCTGCTTTCTGACTGTCGACATCCTGACAGTGTACCGATGACACAATTGCAGGCTATGCCTAATTGTCAGAGATCTTTCTGTTTCCAGATGGATCTCTCGCACTAGGTATGTGACTGGCGCAAATGCACCCCGATAATGGTGGTGGCTGTTTACCCAAACGTATACAGGGGGTCATTCCGAGTTGATCACTAGCTGCATTCGTTCGCTGTGCAGCGATGAGGCAAAAAATCGGCAGTTCTGCGCATGCGTATGTGGCGCAATGCGCACGCGCGTCGTACTATTACAACGAATGATGTAGTATCACACAAGGTCTAGCGATGCATTTCAGTCGCACTGCTGGCCGCAGAGTGATTAGCATGAATGGGGCGTTTCTGGGCGTCAACTGACCGTTTTCAGGGAGTGGTCGGAAAAACGCAGGCGTGCCAGGAAAAACGGAGGCATGGCTGGGCGAACGCAGGGCGTGTTTGTGACTCAAAACAGGAATTGAATGGTCTGAAGAGATCGCAAGCGCTGAGTAGGTTTTGAGCTACTCTGAAACTGCACAAAAAAACTTTGTAGCCGCTCTGCGATCCTTGGTATCCGGACTCCAGGTCGACAACAAAAAGGTCGACAACAAAAAGGTCGACACACATTAGGTCGACACACATTAGGTCGACATGGACAAAAGGTCGACAGGAACAAGGTCGACATGAGTTTTTCACAATTTTTTTCTTTTTTGGAACCTTTTCATACTTAACGATCCACGTGGACTACGATTGGAACGGTAATCTGTGCCGAGCGGAGCGAAGGCACCATGCCCGAAGCATGGCGAGCGAAGCGGTGCACTAATTGGGGTTCCCGGTCACTCTACGAAGAATACGACACAAAAAAACCATTAAAAAACCCATGTCGACCTTTTTCCATGTCGACCTTGTTCCTGTTGACCTTTTGTCCATGTCGACCTAAGGTGTGTCGACCAATTGGCATCGACCTAAGGTGTGTCGACCTTTTTGTTGTCTACCTGGGGTCCCAGACCCCGATCCTTTGGTTCGCACTTCTGCTAAGCTAAAATACACTCCTAGTGGGCGGCGGCCTAGCGTTTGCACGGCTGCTAAAAACTGCTAGCGAGCGATCAACTCGGAATGACCACCACAGAGCAACGTGCAACCGTAGATGTGTACAGTTGGGTATATTATCTGCATTTTTGTCTGGGGGATTTTGAATGAAGCCATAGGTGTTGTGCCCACATAGCGGGTAATTACGGGAAGGAAGTTGTGCTTGCCCGTCTGGTTCATGTTATATGAGCAGGCGTAGTTCTGATCTAACCTTGCAGCTAATTGAATCCCCCCTGTGCTACAGTAAATCTTGGAGTACATGCCTCTTAACGCTCCCTTTAAAACTAAAAAAAACCTGCACGGTTACGTCGTCTAACAGATGTTATACAGTCCCCATGTGTATGAGCCTATAGGCTAGAATTCACTGTGCAGACTTTGTACACAGGTTCTGAAGAGCGTTAACTTCCCAGCTTCCTTCCTTTGTAGTGGTCTCGGAGGCAGGCAGCATTTGGCATGGATACTCTCTTGTGTTGGGACAGCCCAGATTTAGCTCTTTGCTCTGTCGTTGAATCAGCCGTCGTTTTGTAACAGTGGTTGTGACTTTATCAGCTGCAGGTGACAGTTTGTGTGTTGCCATCAGCAGCTGATCATATATAGTGACAATGGTGGTCATTCCGAGTTGATCGCTCGCTAGCAGTTTTTAGCAGCAGTGCAAACGCTATGCGCAGCCCACTGGGAGTGCATTTTAGCTTAGCAGAAGTACGAACGGTTGTATCGCGTAGCCGCTCTGAGTAGCTCAAAACCTACTCAGCGCTTGCGATCACTTTAGACTATTCAGTTCCGGATTTGACGTCACAAACCCGCCCAGCCACGCCTGCGCTTTTCCTGGCACACCTGCGTTTTTCCGAACACTCCCTGAAAATGGTCAGTTGCCACCCAGAAATGCCCACTTCATGTCAATCACTCTGCGGCAAGCAGTGCGACTGAAATGCATCGCCAGACCCTGTGCAAAACTACATTGTTCGTTGTGTCCGTACGTCGCGCGTGCGCATTGCGCCGCATACGCATGCGCAGAACTACTGTTTTTTTAGCCTGATCGCTGCGCTACGAACAAATGCTGCTAGCGATCAACTCGGAATGACCCCCAATGTGCGGGCTTTGGAGGTTGTGGCTCTGGCTTTAGAGGTGTTATGAAGATAAAACAGCCATCCGTCTCAGCGTGCCACAATTTTCCTTGTTGCTTACCCTGCAGGCCAGGTTTAGCTATATTTCATATGAATGAATGTTATGTATAGGTAACTTTTCATATATTGTAAATTGCGCAAAGTGGTGATGATATTAGAGAGAGAGGGCGGCTGTGGTTAGGGGTCCTGACTATATAACAAATACAGTGGGAATGTGACCTCATTGTTTTTGTTGCAGACACCCTGTCACCAGCATCGAGTCCATCCTCCATCACCTTCCCCGCAGCACCGGGGAGTACGGAAGAGCAGGGTTGCAAGTCACTAAGTCTTGAATGTCGAGTGTGCGGAGATAAGGCATCTGGATTCCACTATGGAGTACACGCGTGTGAAGGCTGCAAGGTACGTGTCCACATACAACACAGCGCTAACCTGCTTCCTTTTCACTTGGTTGTCTTCTCTGCGAGGTTCCCTAGTAGGCTCACTGTGTTTCTTGAGCAATTTCAGTGATCAATAAAAATTCAAAAGTTTTGATCGCATTTCCAAAAATAGGCCAAGCATATCTTATCACGCAATCTTACGTGTGGCGCAGAAACATAACACGCAATGCTACTATGGAAACCTTGTCGCTTCTTGAGTCACTGCCTGTGATTTCAATGTTGTCTGAAACTACTTTTGTGTGTTTTATATTTTTTATATATATATATATATATATATATATATATATTTATTTATTATTTTTTATTTTTTTTTCTATATAGGGTTTTTTCCGTAGAACAATACGGCTGAAGCTGGCATATGACCGGTGTGAACGGCTCTGTAAAATACAGAAGAAGAATCGAAACAAGTGCCAATATTGCCGGTTCGAGAAGTGCCTTAGTGTGGGAATGTCACATAACGGTAAGACACCATAATACTGTATATGTGAGAGTGTAAGCTTCAATGTTTTGGACATCAAATTTGCAGGGTATCACGTGTATCTCTTTGCTTGGCGTTACGTCACTTTATACAGTGTATCTCTGCTGCTGACGCAGTCACACATAGTACTCGCTGAGCCGATATTTACATTATGTCTCTCCAGCCATTCGCTTTGGAAGGATGCCTCGTTCGGAGAAAGCAAAGCTGACAGCGGAGATCCAAACATGTGACCAGGACACGAAGGATTCCCAGATGACCGACCTGCTGTCCCTGGCCAAGCTCATCTACGAAGCCTATCAGAAAAACTTCAATATGAACAAAGTAAAAGCCAGAGCAATCCTCACTGGGAAGGGCAGTAATCCAGTACGTGTTTTTCCTGTTTCCCCTCGCCAGAGATTTGAATGCTGTTAGCGATGGCTTTTGTTGCTTTCAAGGTCACCGTGACCTTCTCTGAACTGGTCTTTGTATGGAGACAGGTGCTTCTGCTCATCTCCAGTGCCGCCCTGTACTCTCCCCTGCACCGCACACACAAACATTTACTGAGATAAGCCCTTTCTAGGTACAGTTATCTAGGCATTCTGGCTTCCTGCCATGTTAGAAATCTAAATAAATCTGCTGCATCTGTACAGCCCATCTCGTGCCATATTTTAAGCGGAGAACAAAAAAGAATTTTAAAGTAGAGATGAGCGGGTTCGGTTTTACTCGGATTTACCCGAATCTCCTTATTGGCTCACGGACGTCACGTGTTTTGGTTAGCCAATAAGAAAAATCCAGAAAAAAAGAACTTGCGATAATTCTGGCGTTAAGAACCGAGTAAATTTGAACCCGCTCATCTCTATTTTAAAGGTGTTAGTCTTGAAAGGGGCGGCTTCATTTAGCGCAGTGTCCGAGTGCTGCAAATCACTTAATGTTTCTCTGACGTCCTAGTGGATGCTGGGGACTCCGTCAGGACCATGGGGATTAGCGGCTCCGCAGGAGACAGGGCACAAAAATAAAGCTTTAGGATCAGGTGGTGTGCACTGGCTCCTCCCCCTATGACCCTCCTCCAAGCCTCAGTTAGGTTTTTGTGCCCGTCCGAGCAGGGTGCAATCTAGGTGGCTCTCCTAAAGAGCTGCTTAGAAAAAGTTTTTAGGTTTTTTATTTTACAGTGAGTCCTGCTGGCAACAGGCTCACTGCATCGAGGGACTTAGGGGAGAAGAAGTGAACTCACCTGCGTGCAGGATGGATTGGCTTCTTAGGCTACTGGACACCATTAGCTCCAGAGGGATCGAACACAGGCCCAGCCATGGAGTCCGGTCCCGGAGCCGCGCCGCCGACCCCCTTGCAGATGCCGAAAAGTGAAGAGGTCCAGAAACCGGCGGCAGAAGACTTTTCAGTCTTCATGAGGTAGCGCACAGCACTGCAGCTGTGCGCCATTGTTGTCACACACTTCACACCAACGGTCACGGAGGGTGCAGGGCGCTGCAGGGGGCGCCCTGGGCAGCAATGAGAATACCTTGTTCTGGCTAAAAAATACATCACATATAGCCCCTGGGGCTATATGGATGTATTTAACCCCTGCCAGGTCTCACAAACTCCGGAGAAGAGCCCGCCGAAATAGGGGGCGGGGCCTATCTCCTCAGCACACAGCGCCATTTTCCTGCTCAGCTCCGCTGCGAGGAAGGCTCCCAGGACTCTCCCCTGCACTACAGAAACAGGGTAAAACAGAGAGGGGGGGGCACTTTTTTGGCGTTTTTTGATATATATTAAGCTGCTATAAGGGAGACAACACTTCTATAGGGTTGTTCCTATATATTTATAGCGCTTGGGTGTGTGCTGGCAAACTCTCCCTCTGTCTCCCCAAAGGGCTAGTGGGGTCCTGTCTTCGATAAGAGCATTCCCTGTGTGTCGGTACGTGTGTGTCGACATGTATGAGGACGATGTTGGTGTGGAGGCGGAGCAATTGCCGGTAATGGTGATGTCACCCCCTAGGGAGTCGACACCGGAATGGATGGCTTTGTTTATGGAATTACGTGATAATGTCAGCACATTACAAAAATCAGTTGACGACATGAGACGGCCGGCAAACCAGTAAGTACCTGTACAGGCGTCTCAGACACCGTCAGGGGCTGTAAAACGCCCTTTACCTCAGTCGGTCGACACAGACCCAGACACCGAATCTAGTGTCGACGGTGAAGAAACAAACGTATTTTCCAGTAGGGCCACACGTTATATGATCACGGCAATGAAGGAGGCTTTGCATATCTCTGATACTGCATGTACCACAAAAAGGGGTATTATGTGGGGTCTGAAAAAACTACCTGTAGTTTTTCCTGAATCAGACGAATTGAATGAAGTGTGTGATGGAGCGTGGGTTAACCCCGATAGAAAACTGCTAATTTCAAAGAAGTTATTGGCATTATATCCTTTCCCGCCAGAGGTTAGGGCGCGCTGGGAAACACCCCCTAGGGTGGATAAGGCGCTCACACGCTTATCTAAACAAGTGGCGTTACCGTCTCCTGAAACGGCCGCCCTCAAGGATCCAGCGGATAGGAGGCTGGAAACTACCCTGAAAAGTATATACACTCATACTGGTGTTATACTGCGACCAGCCATCGCCTCTGCATGGATGTGCAGTGCTGGGGTGGTTTGGTCGGATTCCCTGACTGAAAATATTGATACCCTAGATAGGGACAGTATTTTATTGACTTTAGAGCAATTAAAGGATGCTTTTCTTTATATGCGAGATGCTCAGAGGGATATTTGCACTCTGGCATCGAGAGTAAGTGCAATGTCCATATCTGCCAGAAGAAGTTTATGGACGCGACAATGGTCAGGTGATGCGGATTCCAAACGGCATATGGAAGTATTACCGTATAAGGGGGAGGAATTATTTGGGGTCGGTCTATCAGATTTGGTGGCCACGGCAACAGCCGGGAAATCCACCTTTTTACCTCAGGTCCCCTCCCAACAGAAAAAGACACCGTCTTTTCAGCCGCAGTCCTTTCGTTCCTATAGGAACAAGCGGGCGAAAGGACAGTCATATTTGCCCCGAGGCAAAGGAAAGGGTAAGAGAGTGCACCAAGCAGCTTCTTCCCAGGAGCAGAAGCCCCCCCCCGGCTTCTGCAAAGCCCTCAGCATGACGTTGGGGCTTTACAAGCGGACTCAGGGGCGGTGGGGGGTCGACTCAAGAATTTCAGTGCACAGTGGGCTCACTCACAGGTGGACCCCTGGATCCTGCAGATAGTATCTCAGGGTTACAGGTTAGAATTCGAGAAGTCTCCCCCTCGCCGGTTCCTAAAGTCTGCTCTGCCAACGTCTCCCTCAGACAGGGCGACGGTATTGGAAGCCATTCACAAGCTGTATTTTCAGCAGGTGATAGTCAAGGTACCCCTCCTACAACAGGGAAAGGGGTATTATTCCACACTATTTGTGGTACCGAAGCCGGACGGCTCGGTAAGACCTATTCTAAATCTGAAATCTTTGAACCTGTACATACAAAAATTCAAGTTCAAGATGGAGTCACTCAGAGCAGTGATAGCGAATCTGGAAGAAGGGGACTTTATGGTGTCCCTGGACATCAAGGATGCTTACCTGCATGTCCCAATTTGCCCTTCTCATCAAGGGTACCTCAGGTTCGTGGTGCAAAACTGTCATTATCAGTTTCAGACGCTGCCGTTTGGATTGTCCACGGCACCTCGGGTCTTTACCAAGGTAATGGCCGAAATGATGTTTCTTCTGCGAAGAAAAGGCGTATTAATTATCCCTTACTTGGACGATCTCCTGATAAGGGCAAGGTCCAGGGAACAGCTGGGGGACGTAGTAGCACTAACCCAAGTAGTGCTGCAACAGCACGGGTGGATTCTGAATTTTCCAAAATCTCAATTGACCCCGACGACACGTCTGCTGTTCCTGGGAATGATTCTGGACACGGTTCAGAAAAAGGTGTTTCTTCCGGAGGAGAAAGCCAGGGAGTTATCCGAACTTGTCAGGAACCTCCTAAAACCAGGGAAAGTGTCTGTGCATCAATGCACAAGAGTCCTGGGAAAGATGGTGGCTTCTTACGAAGCGATTCCATTCGGCAGATTCCACGCAAGAACTTTTCAGTGGGATCTGCTGGACAAATGGTCCGGATCACATCTGCAGATGCATCAGCGGATAACCTTATCGCCACGGACAAGAGTGTCTCTTCTGTGGTGGTTGCAAAGTGCTCATCTGTTAGAGGGCCGCAGATTCGGCATACAGGACTGGGTCCTGGTGACCACGGATGCCAGTCTGAGAGGCTGGGGAGCGGTCACACAGGGAAGAAACTTCCAGGGAGTATGGTCAAGCCTGGAGATGTCTCTTCACATAAATATACTGGAGCTAAGAGCGATTTACAATACTCTAAGCCTGGCAAAACCCCTGCTTCAGGGTCAGCCGGTGTTGATCCAGTCGGACAACATCACGGCAGTCGCCCACGTAAACAGACAGGGCGGCACAAGAAGCAGGAGAGCAATGGCAGAAGCTGCAAGGATTCTTCGCTGGGCGGAAGATCATGTGATAGCACTGTCAGCAGTGTTCATTCCGGGAGTGGACAACTGGGAAGCAGACTTCCTCAGCAGACACGATCTACACCCGGGAGAGTGGGGACTTCATCCAGAAGTTTTCCACATGATTGTGAACCGTTGGGAAAAACCAAAGGTGGACATGATGGCGTCTCGCCTCAACAAAAAACTGGACAGGTATTGCGCCAGGTCAAGAGACCCTCAGGCAATAGCTGTGGACGCTCTGGTAACACCGTTGGTGTTCCAGTCAGTGTATGTGTTTCCTCCTCTGCCTCTCATACCAAAAGTACTGAGAATTATACGGCAAAGGGGAGTAAGAACGATACTCGTGGCTCCGGATTGGCCAAGAAGAACTTGGTACCCGGAACTTCAGGAGATGCTCACGGAAGATCCGTGGCCTCTACCTCTAAGACGGGACCTGCTTCAGCAGGGACCGTGTCTATTCCAAGACTTACCGCGGCTGCGTTTGACGGCATGGCGGTTGAACGCCGAATTCTAAGGGAAAAAGGCATTCCGGAAGAGGTCATTCCTACACTGGTAAAAGCCAGGAAGGAGGTGACTGCACAACATTATCACCGCATTTGGAGAAAATATGTTGCGTGGTGTGAGGCCAGGAAGGCCCCCACGGAGGAATTTCAATTGGGTCGATTCCTACATTTCCTGCAAACAGGATTGTCTATGGGCCTCAAATTGGGGTCCATTAAGGTTCAAATTTCGGCCCTGTCAATTTTCTTCCAGAAAGAATTGGCTTCAGTTCCTGAAGTCCAAACTTTTGTAAAAGGAGTACTACATATACAGACCCCGGTTGTGCCCCCAGTGGCTCCGTGGGACCTTAATGTAGTTTTGGATTTTCTCAAATCCCATTGGTTTGAGCCACTCAAATCGGTGGATTTGAAATATCTTACATGGAAAGTAACCATGCTACTGGCCCTGGCTTCAGCCAGGAGAGTGTCAGAATTGGCGGCTTTATCGTATAAAAGCCCATATCTGATTTTCCATTCGGACAGGGCAGAACTGCGGACGCGTCCTCATTTTCTGCCTAAGGTGGTGTCAGCGTTTCACCTGAACCAGCCTATTGTGGTGCCTGCGGCTACTAGCGATTTGGAGGATTCCAAGTTGCTGGACGTTGTCAGGGCATTGAAAATATATATTTCAAGGACGGCTGGAGTCAGAAAATCTGACTCGCTGTTTATACTGTATGCACCCAACAAGCTGGGTGCTCCTGCTTCTAAGCAGACGATTGCTCGTTGGATTTGTAGCACAATTCAACTTGCACATTCTGTGGCAGGCCTGCCACAGCCTAAATCTATCAAGGCCCATTCCACAAGGAAGGTGGGCTCATCCTGGGCGGCTGCCCGAGGGGTCTCGGCATTACAACTCTGCCGAGCAGCTACGTGGTCGGGGGAGAACACGTTTGTAAAATTCTACAAATTTGATACCCTGGCTAAAGAGGACCTGGAGTTCTCTCATTCGGTGCTGCAGTCATCCGCACTCTCCCGCCCGTTTGGGAGCTTTGGTATAATCCCCATGGTCCTGACGGAGTCCCCAGCATCCACTAGGACGTCAGAGAAAATAAGATTTTACTTACCGATAAATCTATTTCTCGTAGTCCGTAGTGGATGCTGGGCGCCCATCCCAAGTGCGGATTGTCTGCAATACTTGTACATAGTTATTGTTACAAAAAAATCGGGTTGTTATTGTTGTGAGCCGTCTGTTCAGAGGCTCCTACGTTTGTCATACTGTTAACTGGGTTCAGATCACAAGTTGTACGGTGTGATTGGTGTGGCTGGTTTGAGTCTTACCCGGGATTCAAAATCCTTCCTTATTGTGTACGCTCGTCCGGGCACAGTATCCTAACTGAGGCTTGGAGGAGGGTCATAGGGGGAGGAGCCAGTGCACACCACCTGATCCTAAAGCTTTATTTTTGTGCCCTGTCTCCTGCGGAGCCGCTAATCCCCATGGTCCTGACGGAGTCCCCAGCATCCACTACGGACTACGAGAAATAGATTTATCGGTAAGTAAAATCTTATTTTTTCTGCCACGCCTATATGGTCAAGCTGACGCGTTTCATTTAATTAAACTTTTTCTGCTAAAGTAGTGATCTTTTTTTAACCTCATTGATGGCTGGGCTTAGAATATGCGAGTGAGGGGACACAAACAGGATCCTGTGTAAATTCTCTCTCCTCTTTTCTTCCTCTCTCTCTGCACTTTTTTTCTCTCTCTGCACTGCTTACCCGGTTCTTCTGGTGTTAATTGCCTAGTAGCCGTCATTAGTGTGTTTCTACGGCTCTTGGCACGGTGGACGCCATTACTGTGTTGGATGTTGCTGTGTCAGTGTGACCCAACTTCCGTCTGTCCCCTTTCCCCCAACACGCTGACTCTCACTGCACATGCGGTAGACAGACATTAAGCAGCATTATATAATAGGTAAGTATTTCTTTCAACATGTAATGGGATATTGGCTTGAATTTAAATAATGTTATTCATATAAATTCACACACAAAAAAAAAACCTACAACAAAATACACAAATAACATGACAAGGCCATTGCTGTAATGTGTATGATTGATTGTGTACTGAGTGTCACAGCATGTTTTATACCAATAAAGCCACGCCTCCTGTCCTGTTACTGGCTCATCTGTTCCCGTTTCCTGTACGGGAGGGAGGTGCATTCGCTGGCTCTGCAGAACCGGTCACATCTCAAATTTGTAGCCATCTCTGCCAAAGTAGCAAAATGTGATTCCTTTTTTTTTTTTTTTTCCCCTCTTGCTGAATTTCCCGCATTTTACATTTGCGTCTAGTTGCAAAATTGCGTCGGTGAAAAAAGCAACCAGTTGAGACACTTTTCCTGCATCTCGGCGGACATGCAGTGTTTGAAGTTACATTTCAGATTTATGAGATCATTTATCAATGAGTGACAAATTTCACCGTGAGTGATAAATTGCAGCAGCCAATCGGCACCTAGCTGTCATTTTTCAAACGCAAACTGAAGGAGCTGATTGGCTGGTGCAATTTATCACTCACGGTGAAATGCATCACTCATTGATAAATAAGCCTAATAGTCAGCAGAGTACAGGCTACTGCTTCTGGCACTGCTCAACTCTCCATGGCTGTGTTCCGTGTTATAAAAAATGATTACGGCCTGGAATGCTTCCCCCGTGTCTGTCTACATATTTCATTCTGTTTAGTTCAGTTCCTAACATTTACAACCGTACTTATGTTCCAATTATCTTAACCAAATAACTCTGTTTGATGGGCCCTAACCTGGCTTGGCTGAGAAAGACTTGGTAACATCTTACAAGATGAGTTTAAAGGGCCCCATACACTAGAACGATCTTGCTCAATTTCAGCTCAATTTGGTCATTCGGGCCGATATATAGGGGGAAATCGTGCATTTTTGCTGTGTATATGATCCAATCCGATGTGCGGCCCTGTGAGCGTCGTGTTGACTCCTCCAGGTCGTTGGTGGTGCACTTGTTATTTGTCGTGATCAAATGGAATTGTATGGAATCGAATGTAAAAAAGTGTGGTTTTTGCGCTCGCGATATATCGCATGTGATCGATAGTAGGAAGTTTGAAGCACCCTAATCCAGCCCATCAGATGTATCTGATGGTACCTGTGAATGCATGCTATACATCCCATGCGATATGTAGGCGCTTGACATATCCTATGCACTGTATAGCATGCTCAAAAAAGTCAAATTGATTTGGAATCGTATGGAACCACTCCCGGGAAGCGTTGGGAGAGTTCAAGGGAAATCGCCCCGACTTCAGCCTCAGACATATCGTTCTAGTATATGGGGCCCTTAAGTAACTGCAATGAGATTTAGCAAACACAAAAATTACAGAACCCCCTCCCTCAATCCGTTTAATATCTTTATTTAAATGACGATGGTTTGCTCTGATTTTGCAGCACTTAGGGGTCTATGGGGTATATGTATGATGCAGTGATAAGAGTGGAGTAGTGAGCCAGTGGAGAAATTGCCCATGGCAACCAATCAGCATTGAAGTAACATTTATAATTTGCATACTATTAAATTATACAGAGCAGCTGATTGGTTGCCATGGGCAACTTCTCCACTCTTATCATTGTTTCAGACATTTACCCCATAAGTACAAAACCTTGGCATGAGATCAAACGGACGAGAGATAACGCAACAGCCAATTAGCTCCTAACTGCCGTGTCACAGACAGAGGGGCAGATGTATTAACCTGGATACGGCATAAGGAAGTGATAAACCAGTGATATGTGCAAGGTGATAAAGGCACCAGCCAATCAGCTCCAATATGTAAATTAACAGTTAGGATCTGATTGGCTGGTGCCTTTATCACCTTGCACATATCACTGGTTCATCACTTCCTTATGCCTTCTCCAGGTTAATACATCTGCCCCTGAATCTCTCTCCACTTTCTTTTACGCCATAGACCCCATAGTAAGCACTCAACAAGCTGAGTCATACTTGCCTACCTGACCCTCTCCATGAGGGAGAAAATGCTCTGTTCCTGGACTTTCCTGGTAATGTATGATTGCCATCACCTGTGGTGAAACACCTTTCTTATCAATTAACTAGCTCACCACAGGTGATGGCAATCATACATTACCAGGAAAGTCCAGGAACAGAGCATTTTCTCCCTCATGGAGCGGGTCAGGTAGGCAAGTATGAGCTGAGTACATAGCATGACAAAGAAGTGGGGGTACTTTATTGCTGGTCATTATGAGAAACTTTTTTGCGTTACTCGGACGTTTTGAATAAATACGAGTTTGCTGATCTCTGTTGCTGAACAGTTAAAGTAAAAAGTCCTAGTGTAGCAATTGCAGTGTCTGGTTAATAAATACAAAGAGTCAATATACAAAGTACAAGTGCTTAGAGTTTGTGAGTAAACTTATTCACCTTACCGTCTGTGAGTGATTTCAGCTTAACCCATATGTACATAGCTAGTCTGCATTTATATTCTGTTCACCCATTGGGCTACCAGTGATTTCCCAGAATGGCCTCTCACTGTCATGGGCCTTAAAGTGGTTCTTAAAACGGTTGTACGTATAATCTAGCGCTTGTCGCAGCGGTCAGTAGATTATGCGTTAAATTCAATAAAGCGTGAGTTTGCAGGAATTTTAGTGAACTCCCTACTTATTTTTGCTTGCACCTCTATGAGATGCGCACTAAGGGGGTCATTCTGACCCGATCGCACGCTGCAGTTTATCGCAGCGGTGCAAACGGGTCAGAACTGCGCGGCGCAGTTGACAGGCAGAGGTTGGGGGGGCGTAACGGCGGCGTTTGGACGCCTTTCGTGGGCGCGGTCCGGCCAATGCAGGCGTGGTCAGACCAAACGGGGGCGGGCCACAGCGGCTGCATGACGTCACACGCAGCCGCTGCGGGCCGGGGAGCGATGAGTAGCTCCTGGCCAGCGCGCTAAAGCTGCGCTGGTCGGGAGCTTCTCTTGAAGTGCAAAGGCATCGCCGCTGTGCGATGCCTTTGCACCTCTGCAGGGGGGGGGGGGGGGGGGGCGGCACTGACATGCGGGGCGGGATAGCCCTGTGCTGGGTGTCGTTCCCCCGCATGTCAGTGTGAATGATCGTAGCTGTGCTAAATTTAGCACAGCTACGATAAACTCGGAATGACCCCCTAAATGAGCGGTGTTATCCTGCCCGCTTCGGGGATAACCCACATTATAGTAGAAGTTTATATACCATTCAGCTTTTTTTTTTTTTTTTAATAATAATAATTTGGAAAAGGATTTTCGCATAATCCACTTTTTATGCAGCAGTGTTCCATCTATTGTTTGTTTTGTCTTTGCAGCCGTTCGTTATACATGACATGGAAACATTATGTATGGCAGAAAAAACACTGGTCGCCAAGCTAGTGGCCAACGGTATACAGAACAAGGAGGCCGAAGTGCGCATCTTCCATTGCTGCCAGTGCACGTCGGTGGAAACGGTGACTGAACTCACGGAATTTGCCAAGTCCATACCGGGCTTTACCGAACTGGACCTAAATGATCAGGTTACTTTGTTAAAGTACGGAGTCTACGAAGCCATGTTCGCCATGCTGGCTTCTGTAATGAACAAAGATGGGATGCTAGTGGCTTACGGGAATGGTTTCATTACCCGGGAGTTCTTAAAGAGTCTACGGAAGCCCATAGGGGACATGATGGAACCTAAGTTTGAGTTTGCCATGAAGTTTAACTCTTTGGAACTGGACGATAGTGATATATCTCTCTTTGTTGCGGCCCTCATTTGTTGTGGCGGTAAGTATTTCTTTGTGAAGATATTTATTTTTGTGTGTGGGGGGGGTGACCTATTTTTGGGGGTAAAAAAAAAAACAACCTGTTGTCGGTATGTGTTTATGGCAAACAAGACACACAGGCGGAATATTTGTTGACTTTACAGGTGGCAACTGCAGCAAGAGCTCCGATGCAGAACTAGACACCTGAAGGGTGAAGCTTGGTGGGTGTGATCTCCAGTGGTGGAGTGCAGGCTGGATGAATAAATGCACCTAATTAATTAACCAAACGTGAAAAATACATTTAATTTACCCGGATGCGGTTTTTCAAATTAGGTTTAAGGTCTGGAGAAGGGGCATTTAGGGGGCCATTACTGTTCACATGTAACATAGTATCTAAGGTTAAAAAAAGACAATTGTCCATCGAGTTCAACCTATTTGTGGCCTCCTATGCAGGATTATTTGGTATAAAATTTTGTCTGATGCTGATGTCTGCCATTACGTTTTATCCCTCTTTTTTATAATAACCATAGTGTGTGACTATGCCCCGTAACCCTGGATATCCTTATCCAATAGGAATTTATGTAACCAATTCTTAAAGGTGTTGACTGAGTCGGCCATTACAACTCCCTCGGGCAGGGAATTCCAAACACGTATCGTCCTTACCGTAAAAAAGCCTTTACGCCGTATTGTGCGGAATCTCCTCTCCTCTAACCTGAGCGAGTGTCCACGAGTTCTCTGTGTTGATCTAACCAAAAACAGGTCCTGCGCAAGATCTGTGTATTGTCCCCTTATATATTTGTAGATGTTGATCATATCCCCTCTTAGTCTCCACTTTTCCAGTGTAAACATGTCTAGCCTTGCAAGCCTTTCCTCGTATTCCAGCGTCTCCATGCCCTTAATTAGTTTGGTCGCCCGCCTCTGAACCTTTTCTAGCTCCAGGATATCCTTATTGTAGTATGGTGCCCAGAATTGTACACCGTATTCAAGGTGTGGCCTCACAAGTGATTTATACAACGGGAGTATAACCCTCTCGTCCCTAGCATCAATTATGTGGGGCTGCACAACGTTGCTTTCCTTCATGGTTGGTGGTGGCAATAATGTGAAGTGAGTGACTGGTGCTGCAGAGTCTGGGAGGTGGCGCGAAGGCACCGGTTTAGTTTGTCAGGTGAGTGGTAAGGCACCATGCTACATAGAAGGCACAGGGATGCACCTGGTGCCCATATCTGTCGTCCCCCCCCCCCCCCCCCCCCCCGCCACTTATTGTGTGAGGTTATGTGTGCCAGGGATGTGGGACGGGGTGTGCAGGCATAGGGTTCTTCTGCGCCCTGCTACAGCAGTGGTGGAAACCTTTTAAGTTGAGATAGCTTTTCGACTCTCCATCAAACTCTATACAGAAAACTGCACTTCTAAGCACACTGAGAACCGCAAATGCAGAAAAGTAACACGTGGTAAACCAATCTGCACAAGATGTATTCTAGGAGGGAACTGAAAAGTTGATATTAATGAAGAGGTTGGTCCTAAAGTGAGTGTAGGTTGCATTTTGAAGTGATGCTAAACTTTCCAACATCAACAGCTGCCCATCAGCTCCACGGAAATCGCTTGCAGCACTTTTACGGAGCGACTTTAAAGACCAGAAGTAGCCTGAAGGTGGGTACACACTTGAAAGATATATCAGCAGATCAATTGATCTGCAGATATATCTATGGACGGATCGGGCAGTGTGTTCAGCATACACACTGGCCGATCCGTCGGGGACTAACGTCATGAACTGGGCGGGCGTGTACACACGCCCGCCCAGTTCAGCTGTCAATCACCGCCGGCCGCCGCAGCATGTGTACGGGCGGTCGGCCGACCGCCCCGTACACACACAGCGACGCGCCAATATATCGATAAAACGAACCACACCCAGACCAGATATCCTGTCACTCTCAGGATTCATGCGTGCTGACGCCTGTCCTATTTCACAATATAGACCATCCCCAGAGACCGGGGGGTTAAACTTAAGTAAAGAAAGCATTCGTCTTTTGTCTTATTCCTTTTTTGTTCCAGGACATTTGGCTATGTTGAGGGCCTCAATGCCCTTGACTAACGTAGGTTGGACTTTTGCGTTTATCTATGGGGTACTTTTATTACTTTCCTACAAATTGGGCTGCTGATACTGCAAGTTCAGCAAGGTTCCATAGGGTTGGCAAGCTGCAATTGTATTGATGCCTTTATGTTCCTCGGTTACTTTGTAGGAATTGGCCATGTTGTGAGAACAATCCATGCACTGATATAGTCCATAACAACTCTCTTCTAATATGTTCCCAACAGACCGTCCCGGCCTGGTGAATGTACCTAGCATTGAGAAGATGCAAGAGAACATTGTCCACGTTCTAAAGCTCCACCTGCAATCTAACCACCCAGACGACGGGTTCCTCTTCCCCAAGCTCCTACAGAAAATGGCCGACCTGAGGCAGCTGGTGACGGAGCACGCCCTCTTGGTGCAAACCATTAAGAAGACCGAAACGGACGCATCGCTCCATCCATTGCTACAAGAGATCTACAGGGACATGTACTGAGGGACAGCAGCTCATTTTCGGGATGTTTTTGTGTTTTTTTTTCTTCCTCCTAATTCGTGTTTTTAGATGGGAGCAAGGATATATAGAGTACACATATATTTTCAACCCATGACGAGTTTGGGTTTTGTGCCTTCTACTTTGCCAGTGGGGAAAAAAAGGACAATAATTTCCGTCTGTTTTTAAATTATGTGTCGAAAAAAATCCGTCTCCATCGAACCTTTCACACTACACAAAGTCGACCGTCTTCCTTGTGATATTTATAGAACTAAGATAAAATGTACAATTTTACAAGATTTTTAGAAAAAAAAAACAAAAACAAAAAACCTCCACAAATACGTCTCCTGTCTGAGAACCCGTTGCCAGATCCTCAAGGTCAGGTTAGCAATACTCATTCAGGTATATCTCAGGTTAGAGCTGAAATCCTTGGTCTCATGGTACAACGCCACAGTTGTGGAGATACATGGTAAATACCGTTTCGCTTTATTTCGGATCATGGAAGCTTCCGGATGTCACTCACTCGTATCTCTGGCTGCGGTTACTGTAGCTCGCTGCCGTCCACCCTGATTCATGAAGGCACAATAGTGAATTTGACAATCGCTTCTCTTAATAACGGACTTTATAGGGATGGTTATGAACTGGATTTAAATGAATCTCTCTCCGGTCATGCGGTTCCTATGTAGTAACCATAAAGTATACAACCTGGCTCATGATGACCGCCTCTGTCAGACCGCAGAATGCGTGATGTAACGCAATGGAGGATTCGGACACTTATAAAATTATACCTCCCCCCCCCCCCCCCAAATGGGGAGCTAGAGCTGAAGTTCTTTTCAGGCTTCCTAACACTAGCAAGAAATAGAAAAGTATATTATATAGAAGTTTTATGAAAGATACATAGATTTAAAAAAATATATATTTGTGAGGTACTCTGATGTACAAAATAAAATCATTGTGTAAAGCCTGCAGGACACAGAAACAAATGTGGCCGAGCAATGCTTACCACCAGTTAGCGGACATTGGGGTCTATGGACCACATGTATTAAGCCTGAAAAAGTGATGAGTGGAGATGGATAAAGAGAGATAAAGTACCAGCTAATCAGCTTCCTAACTGCCATGAACAGGGGGGCAGATGTATTAACCTGGAGAAGGCATAAGGAAGTGATAAACCAGTGATATGTGCAAGGTGATAAAGGCAGCAGCCAATCAGATACTAACTGTTAATTTACATATTGGAGCTGATTGGCTGGTGCCTTTATCACCTTGTACATATCACTGGTTTATCACTTCCTTATGCCTTCTCCAGGTATGTGAAAAATGACAGTTAGGAGCTGGTTGTCTGGTACTTTACCTCCGTCCACTTTATCTCTCTCCAAGGCTTCGTACATAGGGCAGATGTATTAAGCCTGGAGAAGTGATAAAGCAGTGATAAGCGCAAGGTGATAACGCAGCAGCCAATTATTATGGATTTGAAAAATGACAGGAGCTGATTGGCTGGTGCGTTATCACCTTGCACTTATCACTTCTTTATCCCTTCTACAGGCTTAATACATCTGCCCCATAGACCCTAAAATAACAACCAATCGGCTCCTAACTGTCATTTTTCAAACCAAACAGCCTGTAACATGGCAGTTAGGAGGTGATTGGCTGGTACTTTATCTCCGTCCACTTTACCTCTCTCCAAAGCTTAGTACATAGACCCCAATGTCACACTGTCAGATGATAAGTAATAATTGCAACTCGATTGTGGTGGAAATTACATTCTCTGCTGTGTGCCCCCGGAACGGTCACGAAGGCAATCCCCGGCGATGTAGCTTTGCTCCTCTTTCCTCTTGCCCCATAGAGGTGTGCATGAAAAAGAGCGAAGGTGACTTACCGTAATCAGCGGTAGTACGTGCAGTCTGACAACGTGGCGGCACGTGGCGGAGAATTTATGTCCTGGTGCACTGTTGGTGATTTAGTTACTGCATTGTTTTGTTTTTTTCTCTCTCAGGGATATATATACAGTATATATGTGTTTTTTTCCCCATTTCATTATAGTTGTCATACAAGCACCTTCTTTAATAACAAAACAACATGATCTAACGGCTCGTTTACACCTGCAGCACTAAGTTAACATTTAGGTGTTAGATTCTAATTAAAAGCATCTCACTTAGGTTTCTCAGTTTTAATTAGACGTTAGAAGCTTCTAGAGATGAAAGAAGGCACTCTGTGCTTCTAGAGACTGTTCACCAGACAACATAATCCCGTAAACCTAGCAAAGTAAGGCCCAGATTTATCAAGCCTTGGAGAGTGATAAATTGCACGGTGGTAAAATACCAACCAATCAGCTCCTAACTTCCGTGTTACAGGCTGTGTTCGAAAAATGAGTTAGGAGCTGATTGGTTGCTACCGTGCAAATTAATCACTCTCCAAGGCTTGATAAATCTGGGCCTGAGATTTAAGTTGCTCACTGTGCGTTGTGGGCGGAGACATGCCAACTGCGCCGTAGTTCCCAACTAGATGCATGGAAAATGTTGTTTTGGTAATCTGTATAGCACCAGGTACTCTTCTGATCCCATCTCATTTCATCACTGCACAATGTGGACCAATGGCTTACGCAAGGGCTGCTCAATTGGTCCCCTACAGGTTGTTTTGTTTTAAATAGATATTATTCTTAGATGTTGGAAATTTAATTTAAAACGCCCCCGAAACTGCATTTTTGTATGGTTAGAATGATTTTTAGGCACAGACATGGCATTAACAAAAAAAACTTCTGGATTTAAATGTATTTGTTTATATATATATTGTGTATATATAGTTATATATAGGAGGAAGAGGGGCATTGTAACAAAATAATTAGAATCCATGCTTTATTCTAATGAACGGAACGTCAGAGCTGCACAGAATTTCGGGTTAAGTCTGGGATTTAGCTGAATTCTTGAGGATTTTGAACAACTTTTGGCTTTGCGGAACGTCCTTCATATCCCTGTGATTTTATGTTCCAAGGGACAGGTTTACGGCTTTTGTGGTTGTGAAATGAATTGTGACTGCAGTGGTGAGCTCCGCGTCCATTTATCGTTCAGAAAGATTTTTTTGTTAAGTATTCAGTGGAAGTACAGAAATACCCAATTCATGTGTGTGAGGAATTGCGCAGCCGCATGGTGCGTGTAGACAGAGTTACTCACCTTTCTGAGCCGCGCATGTGCATTCTGGACGCCAAATTTAGACAGACTGCCTGCGCCTAGCGTGCGGGAGACGTAAGCTCCAATTATAGTGATAGCAGCTGCCGTTGTGACTGTAGGTGTGTGCGGTGGGGGATAGGGGGGGGGGGTGATGCGCTCACAGATGCATTTGACTCCAACTACAATGTAAAACGTTCACAATCCTGTAGCAGCGGCCGGCATTGCGTTCGCATTTTACATGCTGCCTGGAGTCAGGCTCTTAATGTTTTCAGAGGATTATAGTGCGAGACGTTTACACGTGTAAGCCACACCTGATCTGGGAATTTGCCAGTATATTGTATGTATATGTTATGTTTTATCCTATATGGAGGCTGCTTATATTGTATGGGTGGGGGTTTAAATACTCTATAACAGCAGACATTGTTAGCGGGTGAACAACCGTTGGATTGCTGCAACTTTGGGGGTCATTCCGAGTTGATCGCTCGCTAAACGTTTTTAGCAGCCGTGCAAACGCTATGCCGCCTCCCACTGGGAGTGTATTTTAGCTTAACAGAAGTGGGATCATTTTTATCGCAGAGAGCCTGCAAAAACTTTTTTTTGTGTAGTTTCAGAGTAGCTCAAAACCTACTCAGCGCTTGCGATCACTTCAGACTATTCAGTTCCGGATTTGACGTCACACACCCGCCCAGCGTTCGCCCAGCCACACCTGCGTTTTCCCTGGTACGCCTGCGTTTTTCCGAACACTCCCTGAAAACGGTCAGTTGCCACTCAAACGCCCACTTCATGGCAATCACTCTGCGGCAACCAGTGCGACTGAAATGCATCGCTAGACCCTGTGCACAACTGCATCGTTCGTTGTGCGCATACATCGCGCGTGCGCATTGCGCCGCATATGCATGCACAGAACTGCCGTTTTTTTTAGCCTGATCCCTGCGCTGCGAAGAAATGCAGCCAGCGATCAACTCGGAATGACCCCCTTTATTAGAGAGTTCGGTCTCAAAAAAACGATAGTTATACTTCCAAGTAGCAAAGGGAATCCTTCCCAGACTTCCAGAAAGCATTTTATATTTCATTTTCATCTACAAAAGAGAAATCGATTTTTTAAGTTTGGCTCCGCCTCTTTATTGAGCTGCTGCTTTTATTTCCTGTGTGGATCCTATGATACAGAGCGGAAAAATATTATAGGGTCACATATAGGTTATTAGCCACATATTGTTTGGAATAGTGATGATAAATGTACATGTTGAACAAATACAAGACAAAAGGAAATGAGACTTCCCATTACAATTTTGTCAGAACCACAACCATTTTTGAGATTTTTTTTTTTTTTATTACTTTTTTTTTTTTGTTTGTTTGTTTTTTTACGGGTTTTCAACAATAAAATGTAAACCAGAATTCTGCGACTATGATTTGGGGGAGAAGAGAGGCGCTGATTGCTCCTTTGAACTATACCGTACATGTGAGAATCATTTGTTGGTCAAATCTGTATCGAGTTGTTGGGGTACATTTACTAAGGTGGGAGTTTTTCTTTTTTAGAACTGGTGATGTTGCCCATAGCAACCAATCAAATTCTATCTATTATCTTCTAGAAGCAGCTAGATAAATGCTAAGTAGAATCTGATTGGTTGCTATGAGCAACATCACCAGTTCTAAAAAAGCTCCCGCCTTAGTAAATTTACCTTGAGTCCTAAAAAAACATTTTTGCTTCTGAAAGGAGAATATCTGTAAATCCAATAAACTTTGCCTTTTAGGGCAAGTGTTTTTTTTTATCTTTTAAGATTAAGGGGGACATTTACTAAGCAGTGATAAGAGTGGAGAAGTGAGCCAGTGGAGATATTTCCCCATCAACCAATCAGCAGCTCTGAGTAGTTTTATAGTATGCAAATTATAGATGTTACTTCAGTGCTGATTGGTTGCCATGGGCAACTTCTCCACTGGCTCACTTCTCCTCTCTTATCACTGCTTAGTAAATGTCCCCCTTAGTTATAAAGTGATGTTGATTAATTTTTGTTAAGAGCAAATTGTGTGATACTTTTGTGTGCATTAAGTTCACTTTTAAGGTTTGCTATTCCAAATACAGACTTCTATTTTATTTGCAGTTTGCCGCAATGTGTCTTTTTAAACGATATTGGTGGCGTTTGTGTCCCTACAGACCTAAAAGGGTGTGACACTTGCCTGTTTTAGGGAAACTAATTAGCGGTTTAAGGATAGCGAAAACACGTGCAGACTTCGGCGACCAGCTTGTTTTTTTTCCTGTTAGTGGTCCCCATTCTAACAGATAAAAATGTGATCCAGTTGGATTACAATTGATCTCTAGTTATTTCTTGATCTCATTAAGCCTGTGTGTGTGGGGTCCTTTTCTGAGTCGCATACTGAAAGGAGTGCACAGGTAAGAGTAGGAGCTAGACCTGCAAGCAATCTGGAGGAACTGCAAATTAATTCACAACTGAGGCAATGTGACCACCCAAGATAGTCTGGCCAAATGACTCAAGAAACCAGCTGTTTGGGTCACACAATTGCATTCACATTACATATACGAGTGTGGCCAACTTAACTGTGTAGTGACAAAATATATGTACATTGGCGAGATATACAATATATATGTTCTACAGAGGCCGTACAGTTTGATGGAATGAAAACAGCGGAGGAGTAAAGGTTTACCAAGGCAGAGATTTTGGCTGAGAGCGGGCCTATCTTTTGGGATCCGGTCTTTAGGTCGACGGTAAGTAGGTCAACACTGTCTAGGTCGACCACTATTTGTCGACAGTAAGTAGACTGACATGGTTTCTAGGTCGACAGGGACTCTGTCGACATGAGTTTTTCCAATTTTTTTAACTTCTACTTACTTTCCGATCCACGTGGACTACAATTGGGAACGGTAACTTGTGTCGAGCGCAGTGAGGCACCTTTCGCTCACCATGCGAGGGGACACGTGCACTAATTGGGGTTCCCGGTCACTGTACGGAGAAAAAACACACAAAAAAGGATAAGAAAACCTCATGTCGACCATTTCTCATGTCGACCTAGACTCCCTGTCGACCTAGAAACCATGTCGATCTACTTACTGTCGACCTAAGTCTAATCTACCTAACATACCACACCCCTATCTTTCAACGTATGGAGTAGACGCAGTGGGTGGTGTACCTAGGTGTTTTGTTTTACTTTTTAATAGCAGCGTAGACAACAGATTTCAAATCTGATCCATTACTTTGAATGGGACCATGTTGCACTCCAGCAGACGGACTTGATGTCCCCTTGTCCTCATGATTGATTTCAGCCATAAACCAAGCAAAGACGAGAAGTTCTCTGCTGCGCATTGAGCGAGCAATCTCCATAAACGTCTTCCACTGACTATAGGAGGAAGTAGATGGTGACAGTTGCTTCATGTCCAACATTATTACTGTGCTATGGCTTTTTCTTTTTTCTCCTTGGTGTTTTTTTTTTTCTTTCAATAATCATTATTCATAACAGATTTCTAGATAAATATTCCATCACTTTATGTACAAGAGCGGTAAAAATACCCCTGGAACAGGATGTTTAATAAACTGTATACAGATGTGTACTCAATATGCCATGCATCGGGAGATGCCTGGCGTGAGTGAGCTGACGGGTACGGTACAACTCCCACTAGCGTCAGGCATATTTTTGGCCAAAAGTGGGTCTTATTCGCAACGCGATGTGGCTAGAATGCACGCGGAAATTGCTGATTAATTTGACATGTGTTACACTATATCTGTGTGCGACTGAGTCTGTATATGAAACACAACGGATCTTGTATTGGAAAAAAGCTGCGTCTGCAGATTCAGAGACTCAAGCCGTGTACATACTAGCGTGGTGTCGGCACGATTCTCTGCATCGGCATGACAAATCGCCCACGTCTGGCAGTGTGTAACGTGATTGGGTGCTCCGGCAGGTCGCCAGAGATGTCTTTCAGTTGGCCCTGCTGCTAGTGACCTAGTGCTATGGAAATGACATGTTGTTCCGTCCTCCTGATGTGTACGGACAATCCCCGCTGGTTCTTGGCTGTCATACAAGTGTGTACCCAGCTTCAGTCGCGCACAGGTACATGTGTCACATGTCAAATGAATCGGCGCAGTCTCCTGCTGCGTCCTAGTCTCATTGCACTGTGACTAAGATGCATTTTTGGCAAAAACAATGCCAGCCGCCAGCAGAGTCTAACGGGACCTGGTGCGCCGAGAGGTGCTGTTTGGCGTGACTGCAGCAGTGATGTAGGAGAACACATCTGTAAACCTTTAATTGCAGGCTCCTCATTAGAACATGGCATTTACATGTCAGAATATGAATATTCAGTTTCTTTTTTAGATGAAATATGTGAAGCAATTATAAATTCAGAATAATCTTATTTGTCAACTGTCAATTAATGTAGTAATTAGATTTAAGTAGTTTTTTTTTCTTTCCTTTTTTATATGGTTGATGGCAATTCTTTATTTGCTTGTGAATTGTGTTGCCGGGTTTATAGAATACATTATATGTATGATTGTCTTGTGTGTGTGACTTGGGGCGGTAGTCGGGAGGGGGGTGCATAAACCAGGACCTCACAAGTTTAGAAAATCAAGGCCATGGAGTCTATAAATAGATACCCGTTTACAAAGTGCGATAAGTGTATTAAGGTTGTGTGTTGTGACGGCTGGTGCGTTATAGAGGGTTTGAAAAGTTTTTCAGTACTCAATATTATGCTTTTTGTATCGAATACTACAAAAAAAAACAACTATTTGTAATATCTCCTAGACCTTAAAGCAGCCATACACGTTACTTTCACCGACGACGCTAGCCAAACCTCCTTCTCGGAACACCTCTGGGTGCAGGCCTGGTAAAGGGTTCACAAAACAACTCAATTTCCTGATCACATTGCTGAAACGTCACCTTTAACCAGTTTATGCCAAAATTGTTGTCTCCCTAGTAATAGATCAATGCTTTTTAGGTTTTCCTGCTATGGATTAATAATGAGTGCTGCACTTGGCCGTAGTGTGGCTACAGGTAACCTTTTTTTTGCTGGTATAAAAATGGCCGACTCCGCAGAGTGTATCTGAAGCCTAAACGTTGAGGGGTACATTTACTAAAACTTCTAAAACAAAGAATTGCTGATGTTACCCATAGCAACCAATCAGGTGCTGTCTGTCATTTCTCATTTGCCTTTTTGAAAATGATAGACCTCATCTGATTGGTTGCTATCGGCAACATCACCAATTCTCTGTTTTAGAGGCTTAAGTAAATTTACCCCTCAGACGGCAGTGTTTTTACGGTGATCCAGCATTCATGAGAATGTATTCTATTACATTGCAGTACACCAGAGACCTTCACTTGGAAATAGTGATAGTGGACGTCACTTACGCAGCACAAAATGGACGACGTGAGGTGCAAAATTGTATAGTATGCAAATTATAAATGTTACTTCAATGCATACTTGCCTACCCTCCCGGAATGGCCAGGAGGCTCCTGAAAAACGGGTGACCCTCCCGGCCCCCCGGAAGAGCAGGCAAGTCTCCCGATATCCGCGGGTCACCCCCTGCCAGCCGCCCACTTAACGAGTAAAGTGGGCGGTCCGGGCAGGTGATGACGCGATTCTTGTTGAATCGCGTCATCGTAACCACGCCCCCTGCTGTATAATGCCGGTAATCGCGGCATTACACAGCGGGGGTGTGGCTTAAATGACGCAGTCCAGAAGCCACGCCCCGTTCTGCCTCTGGCCCGCCCCCCCTGTCACGTCACCTCACTGCCCGTTCCCCCTGCTGAGCCGACGGGCTGCTCTCTCCCGGAGAGAGCAGCCCAGAAGTCTGCAACTATGCTTCAATGCTGATTGGTTGCCATTGGCAACTTCTACACTGGCTCACTTCTCCAGCCTTTTCACTGCTTCATGAATAGACCCCATAGCATTATGTCCACATACATCTAGTATCGAGATGCCCGGCACGGCTGAGACACTGCGTGAGGTAGTTTTCTGAAAATGTAGCATCTTATTTGCATGGCAGACGCAGCGAAACACCGCTCGGTATACAAGAGACGCTGGGCTCTACACAGATTAATTTCAAACACGTACAAAGACGCAGATGAAGCACAACTGGACTTGGCGTGAGCAAAACCCGCGGCTGCTGCTTCTTACACAGATTCAGACTCGCACACAGATGTACAAGTATGGCCCATCAATGATCAATGTAATATACATTGGAGCCATCTTTATCTTGGCCTTTAATAGGATTAATTGAGCAAGGGCAATCAGACGTAATCCCCTGCTGTAATGACTTAATCCCCTGATGTATTGTTCTCTCTGTATTGTAGATGAGAACAATAGATGAAGGACTTATGCTAATAAACCATGGTGTGCCTAGGTGCAGCAGAGAAGCCAAGATAACCATGGCTCCATCTGTAGCTGCTCCCAGTTATTTTATTTATGCAAATAATACATTTTGAGCAACAGATGCCATGTGCTGAGAAGTCGCCCGGGATGTGGCGTGTCAAGAGGGGCTATTTGTCGCAACGGTGTATGAGGGCACATCTGTAGGCGTACAGTTCAAGATAATGATGTGTACAGGGGATCGAGGCGAGTAAGAATTGGGTGGAGTGAGTGCGTACCCTGAGAGGTACAGTTTTGTGGAGAAAAGCTATATATTCAGTTTTATGGCGATTATTGACCAGAAGGGAAAGGAGTGTAGAGGGCGCTTTGCTCCGGGGCATACCTTGCCGTCAGTGACATGTCTGTTTCCCCTCAGTCATCTCGGAGTTGGTGCAGATCTGGTCTCATCATTTTCTTACAATAGAGCGGCTGTAAATTGACAACAACTTGGACGATTGATGCACAGTCCCCAGCTCCAGATTTTTCTTCCTCTCCAAGCGGATTGGCTGGTGCAATTTATCACTCACAGTGAAATTTATCGCTCATTGATAAATAAGAGCATTAGTTTGTGGAGACGTCTCCCCAGAGAGTGTGTGTGTGTGTACGCCATTGTGTATCGCCGAACAGATGACACAGATGCTACACAAAGGCACTCTGCCCTGCATGTACAATCGCGTGCTCTGTGACTGATCTCCCGTGCGTTCTCAGGAATGTTGGCTCACACAACAATGTCTGCCTCCGCCATTCGCAGCCAATGGGTGGAATTAGAACAAACTGACTGCAGACTGCCCATTATAGCAATCAAGCAGAAATATTAGCTATGGAAGGTTTGCACTAATAACTCGAGATAAAATCCTGTGTTTCTGTACGAGACATGTCACAACGCTGCGGCTGTCTTAAAGGTTAAAGAGCGCATGATGTCAATTCTTGGGTCCTGTCCAACTCCTAGGTGCTAGATCAGTCTGTCCTGTATGACTTTAGTGTAACTACGAGGTACTGTTTTGCCCTAACATTTTAAAAATAAATTTATTTTGGCAACCTGTGTAGCTCTGCCATGTTATTTCATGGAATGTTTTCGTTTTATAACCTGTTTATTTTTACTTTTATTTAACTATTGTGCACTTAATGTAGAAGTTTCTCTTACGTCCTAGAGGATGCTGGGGTCCACATTAGCACCATGGGGTATAGATGGGTCCACTAGCATCCAATGGCACTTTAAGAGTTTGAGAGTGTGGGCTGGCTCCTCCCTCTATGTCCCTCCTACCAGACTCGGTTTAGAAAATGTGCCCGGAGGAGCCGGTCACAGCTTGGGGAGCTCCATAGGAGTTCTTTTAGTTTGTTTTTGTTTTGGCAACAGCCTCCCTGCTTCGAGGGACTAAGGGGGGGAGTAGTGTCCGCCCTGCGGGGTCTGAGCCACTATCTCAGCTGCCTGGACACTGAGCTCCTGTTCTGAGCCACTATCTCCGCTGACAGGACACTGAGCTCCTGAGGGTATCGAACGTTCGCCGCCACAGGGGATCGCTCGCCCCAGCAGCATGCCGCCACCCCCTTACAGAGCCAGAAGATCAGTGGTGAGTTAGTCACCGCCCCCCTGGCAAGCGGGGAGCCGGTGTGGAGATGGCGGCAACAGGGTAGGGGGTGCATCGGTACATGGTGCGGCACTGTGAGGGGCGCCCTGAGACAGCGCCTACACCCTACACTGTCCAGCAAGCCTGTCAGGGTCCCAGTATCGCTGCCAGCACATATCTTCAGGCCAGTATAAACTTCGGAAGAGAGGGAAGCAGCGCCATGAAAGGGGGCGGAGCTTCTCAGAGCGGACCCAGCAGCATTCAGCGCCATTTTCCTGCTTGCAGAAGCGCTGACAGGGAGAGCTGTCCCTCCAGATCAACTCCAGCTATCTTGTATGGTACCAGGGGGTTGTAGAAGGCGGATTGAGGGGGGGGGAAGGGGGCTGTATATCTGTACTGTGTAACCTATTAAGGTGCACAGTAAGCGCTGGGTAGGGGTTTCCCTATATCTTGTAGCGCTGTGTGTGGGTTGGCTCCAATCTCTGAGTCTCTCTTGGCATTCTTAAGGGGCAAACTCTGTCTAACCCCTTCCGTGTGTGTGTGTGTGTGTGTGTGTGTGTGTGTGTGTGTGTGTGTGTGTGTGTGTGTGTATAAAGTGTTTGTTTGTCTCCATAAATCTATGTCCAGGGACTCTGTGTCATATGCTGTAGAGGATAATTCCTCTCAGGATGAGCCCATTCCATGTAATCAGGATTGCACTGTTTTAGCGCAGGTCCCTGCAAGGGAGCCTGAGTGGTCAGCCTCTCTTAAAAGTATGATTTCTCAGATTTCTACTAGGAATGCACAAAATGGAACTGCAACTCAGGCTTTACAGAACTCTATGGCAGTTTGGTCCGGTTGTTACCTCAGGGCCCCCTAACGTACGCTCCCAAAAACGTGCTCGTGCCCAAATTATGCAGGATGACACGGATACCGATTCTGACATGGCGCACAGTGATTGAGATGTGCCGCGGGGGGCGGTATCTCTTGCAAAAGGGGTGCAGTTGATGATTGAGGCCATTAAAGATGTGTTTAATATTGCAGATACAACACCTGAGCAGGTTGAGGAGGCTTACTTCACTGACCATAAGAAAGCTTCGCTAACCTTCCCTGCGTCTAAGGAATTAAACGCTATATTTGGGGAATCCTGGGAAAATCCGGAGAAAAAAAATTCAGATCCCTAGAAAGGTTCTGGTTGCTTTTCCCTTTTCTGAGGAGGATAGGAAAAAATGGGAAAACCCACCCATAGTGGACGCATCTGTTTCCAGACTCTCAAAAAAGGTGGTTTTACCTGTTCCAGGATCTACTGCGTTAAAAGAACCGGCTGATCGCAAAATTGACACTACGCTCAAATCCATATACACGGCTTCAGGGGCGATATTACGTCCTACTATTGCCTGTGCATGGATTTCTAAAGCTATAGTAAAGTGATCAGGCACGTTACTTTAAGACTCGGATACAATGGATAAAAGTGACGTTGAATTGTTTTTACGTAACATACAGGATTCTGCAGTATTTATGGTGGAATCCATGAAAGACCTGGGTTCGATGGCTGCAGGGATATTTTCCATGTCTGTCTCAGCTCGCAGAGGACTTTGGCTGCGCCAGTGGTCTGCCGATGCAGAATCCAGGAGAGGTGTGGAGAACCTACCCTACACAGGTCAGGCTTTCTTTGGGGAAGCGTTGGATGCGTGGATTTCCACGGCAGCCGCAGGTAAGTCACCTTTTCTTCCCTCAGCTGCGCCTGCTACGAAGAAACATTTTTCTTCAGCTGCATCACAGTCCTTTCGGGCTGCCAAATCAAGAAAGACCAAACCGTCTAACACCTTCTTTAGAGGAGGTCGGGCAAAATTCAAGAAACCTGCTGCTGCAGGTTCCCAGGAACAGAAGCCTGCTTCAGGTACGTCAATGTCCTCAGCATGACTGTGGACTGCGCGGCCTGGAGGTAGGGCCGGTAGGGGCGAGGCTCAGACGATTTAGCCACGTCTTGGTGTCGTACGGCCTGGACCCCTGGGTACAGGATATTGTGTCCCAGGGGTACAGACTGGAGTTTCAAGATCTTCCACCTCACCGATTCTTCAAATCGGGCTTGCCAGTTTTGTTGGCAGACAGGGCTGTCCTACAGGAAGCCATCCAAAAGTTGGTAGAGTCACACGTCATTGTACCAGTTCCACCTCATCTGCAAAACAAAGGTTACTATTTGAACCTTTTTGTGGTACCGAAACCGGATTATTCGGTCAGGCCCATTCTGAACTTGAAATCGCTAAACCCCTTTCTGAGGGAGTTCAAGTTCAAAATGGAGTCTCTGAGGGCGGTGATATGAGGTCTGGAGGAGGGGGAATTCCTGGTATGCCTGGATATCAAGGATGCATACCTCCACATTCCGATTTGGCCGCCGCATCAGGCTTTTCTCCAATTTGCACTGTTAGACAGTCATTTTCAGTTCCAGGCACTGCCATTCGGCCTCTCCACGGCACCGAGAGTGTTCACCAAGGTGATGGCGGAGATGATGGTTCTCCACAGACAGGGGGTGAATATAATCCCGTATCTGGACGATCTGCTAATAAAGGCATCGTCCAAGGAGAATCTGTTGCAGTCCATTGTTCTCATGACTCATCTGCTCAGGGAACACTGTTGGATCCTGAATCTTCCGAAATCACATTTGGAGCCGACCAGGAGGTTGTCTTTTCTGGGAACGATCCTCGACACGGAAGTGCAGAGGGTGTTTATTCCGGAGGAGAATGCGTTGGTGATACAAACAATGGTCTGGGATGTCCTGAAGCCAGCCTGGGTTTCGGTTCATTAGTGCATTCGCCTTCTGGGGAAGATGGTGGCCTCTTACTAGGCTCTGCAGTACGGGAGGTTTCATGCTCGGCCCTTCCAACTGGATTTCCTGGACAAGTGGTCAGGATCTCATCTACACATGCACCATAGAATACATCTGTCCCCAAAGGCCAGGATTTCACTCCTCCGGTGGCTACAACTACCTCACCTTCTGGAGGGCCGCAGGTTCGGGATTCAGGACTGGATCCTTCTAACCACGGATGCAAGTCTCCAGGGCTGGGGCGCAGTCACTCAGGGGGAAACCTTTCAAGGAAGGTGGTCAAGTCTGGTATCCGGCCTACCAATAAACATTCTGGAACTAAGAGCCGTCTACAACGGTCTTCTCCAAGCGGCCCATCTTATGCAAGATCAAGCCATTCAAGTGCAGTTTACATAAACCGACAGGGCGGAACGAAGAGCAGAGCTGCAATGTCAGAGGTAACGAGAATCATCCTCTGGGCTGAAAAACACGCGTTGGTGCTGTCGGCAATCTTCATTCCGGGAGCAGACTACTCGGAAGCGGACTTCCTCAGCAGACACGATCTCCATCCAGGGGAGTGGGGACTCCATCCGGAGGTGTTCACGAAGGTAACAGATCTTTGGGGTGTACCTCAAATAGACATGATGGCTTCTCGTCGCAACAAGAAGCTTCGGCGGTATTGTTCCAGGTCAAGGGAACCGCAAGCCATGGCGGTGGACGCCCTAGTGACTCCGTAGGTGTTCCAGTCGGTGTACGTGTTTCCTCCACTTCCTCTCATTCCAAGAGTTTTAAAACTCATAAGGAGAACAAGAGTTCAGGCGCTCCTCATTGCTCCCGACTGGCCAAGAAGGGCTTTGTACGCAGATCTTCTGGATCTACTGCTAGAAGAGCCGAGGCCTCTTCCTCTTCGGGAGGAACTGCTACAGCGGCTATGTTTGACGGCATGGTGGTTGAACGCCAGATATTAGTTCGGAAGGGCATTTCGAACAAGGTTATTCCTACCCTGATAGAGGCTAGGAAAGGAGTAATGTCTAAACATTACCATCGTATTTTGGAAAAAATATGTATCTTGGTGTGAGTCCAAGAAGTTTCCTATGGTGGAGTTTCAACTGGGACGGTTTCTCCTCTTCCTGCAAGCAGGTGTGGATATGGGCCTGAGGTTGGGATCCGAAAAAGGTCCAGATTTCGTCCCTATCCATTTTCTTCTAGAAACAGTTGGCTTCCCGCCCGGAGGTTCAGACTTTTCTGAAAGGGTTTCTGCACATCCAGCCTCCCTTTGTGCCGCCTACGGCGCCCTGGGATCTTAACGTGGTGTTATAGTTCCTCCAATCGGATTGGTTCGAACCTCTACCGGAGGTTGAGGTCAAATTTCTCAGTGGAAGGCTGTCACTTTGTTGGCCTTAGCTTCGACACACGTCTAGCAGGAGTTGGCGGCTTTGTCTTGTAAGAGCCCCTACTTGATCTTCCATGAAGATAGAGCTGAGCTCAGGACACGTCAGCAGTTCCTTCCGAAGGTAGTGTTGGCATTTCATATCAACCAACCTATTGAGGTGCCAGTGGCTACTGACTCCTCAATTTCATCAAAGTCCTTGGATGCTGTAAGGGCTCTGAAAATCTATGTGAAGAGGACTGCTCGTCACAGGAAATGGGACACTCTGTTTGTCCTGTATGATCCCAAGAAAATTGGGTGTCCTGCTTCTAAGCAGACGATCTCTCGCTGGATCAGATTCACTATCCAGCATGCTTATTCTACGGCAGGATTGTCGTGTCCTACGTCTGTTAAGGCACACTCTACTCGTAAAGTGGGTTCTTCCTGGGCGGCTGCCCGGGGTGTCTCAACTTTACTGCTTTGCCGAGTGGCTACTTGGTCAGGGTCGAACACGTTTGCAAAGTTCTACAAGTTCGATACTTTGGCTGCTGAGGACCTGAAGTTTGGTCAATTAGTTCTGCAGGAGCCTCCGCGCTCTCCCTCCCGTTCTGGGAGCTTTGGTACATCCTCATGGTACTAATGTGGACCCCAGAATCCTCTAGGAAGTAAGAGAAAATAGGATTTAATTACCTACCAGTAAATCCTTTTCTTGTAGTCCGTAGAGGATGCTGGGCGCCAACCCAGCGCTTTGTGATTCTACAGTGGTTACTTTGTTCAGTACTGCTTAGTTCTTGCTTAAGTACTTTTTTTTTTTTTTTACTTGGTAAAGCAATATTGTTCAGCCGTTGCTGATGTTTCAAGCTGGTTAGCTTGGTTTGCCTTGTATGTGTGTGCTTGTGTGAATCTCGCCACTATCTGTGTAAAATCCTTCTCTCAAAGTTGTCCGTCTCCTCGGGCACAGTTTCTAGACTGAGTCTGGTAGGAGGGGCATAGAGGGAGGAACCAGCCCAGACTCTCAATCTCTTAAAGTGCCAGTGGCTCCGTCTATACCCCATGGTACTAATGTGGATCCTGGCATCCTCTACGGACTACGAGAAAAGGAGAGGTAATTAAAATCCTATTTATTTGTAATTATTATTACATGAGTTTTTGTAAATGAACAAGAGACGTCTGGTCAAAACTATTTGCATAAGTGAGGCTGTGTCTGTAACACTTCCAAGCATGAGGATCAGGGCTGCCGTCAGAAATTGTGGGGCCCAGGATTGATTAAAATAGACAGGGCTCCCTTCCCGGGTCAAAATATATTAGAGGAACAGTCAGCACCCCTTGTCTCTCCAGCCAGTCACCTTTCTGCCTCATCAGCCAGCACCCCTTGCCTCTCTAGCCAGTCACCTTTCTGCCTCACCAGCCAGCACCCCTTGTCTCTCCAGCCAGCCACCTTTCTACCTCACCAGTCAGCACCCCTTGTCTCTCCAGCCAGCCACCTTTCTGCCTCACCAGTCAGCACCCACTGTCTCTCCAGCCAGCCGCCTTTCTGTCTCTCCAGCCAGCACCCCTTGCCTCTCTAGCCAGCTGCCTTTCTGCCTCAACAGTCAGCCTTGTTTCTCCAGCCAGCCACCTTTCTGCCTCACCAGTCAGCACCCCTTGTTTCTCCAGCCAGCCGCCTTTCTGTCTCACCAGTCAGCACCCCTTGTTTCTCCAGCCAGCCACCTTTCTGCCTCTCCAGCCAGCACCCCTTGTTTCTCCAGCCAGCCACCTTTCTGCCTCACCAGTCAGCACCCCTTGTCTCTCCAGCCAGCCACAATTCTGCCTCACCAGTCAGCACCCCTTGCCTCTCTAGCCAGCTGTCTTTCTGCCTCAACAGTCAGCCTTGTCTCTCCAGTCAGCCACCTTTCTGCCTCACCAGTCAGCACCCCTTGTTTCTCCAGCCAGCCGCCTTTCTGTCTCACCAGTCAGCACCCCTTTTCTCTCCAGCCAGGCTTCATCTGCCTCCTCCTTCTATTTTTCCAGCCAGTACCCCCATCTGTCTCATCAGCCCCCCCTTCTGTCTGTCTCACAAGCCACCCATTGTTTCTCCAGCTCCTTCCACCCGTTATGTCTCATTAGCCCTCCTGTCTCCCGATTGTTTCTCCAGCTAGCCCACCACCTCTTCTGTCTGACCAGCCCTGCTTTACCACTAGTCACCAGCCCCCACATGACAGACCACTTAGCTTCTTCTCACAGCTCCTCATTTGCTGCGACTCCTCTCTTTCACTGGCGCAGTGTGACATCATGTGTGCCGAGACACAATAAAAAAAAATAGGATTTTAGTACCTACCGGTAAATCCTTTTCTCTTAGTCCATAGAGGATGCTGGGGACTCCAAAAGGACCATGGGGTATAGACGGATCCGCAGGAGCCTGGGCACACTATAAAGACTTAAACTGGGTGTGAATTGGCTCCTCCCTCTATGCCCCTCCTCCAGACCTCAGTTAGAAACTGTGCCCAGGAGAGATGGACATTTCGAGGAAAGAATTTATAAACACGGTGAATGTCATACCAGCTCACACCACGAACATACCATTCAGTAGAAAACCAGCCTACGGCATGAAAAAGACACAGCCACATGCTGAGAGAATATGTAACACAACCTGTGTGCCAACACAACCAATAAAAAGACACCGCATGCCATGGCATGAACCGGTTAAAACGACTGCATCCCACCAAATAATGCGTCACCAACCGTTGTGAAGGAGTCTAACTCACGAAGTTAGACTTACCAGTGGAATCCGCCGAGATTGACTGAACAGAGGCCACACCAAACAGCTGTATACCTCCCACCAGCATCTCCCGGAGACATCCTCCGCATTTTTCCGGTCACACCTCCTGCTGTCACGTGGCAGCCTGCTGTAATGTTATAAGGAAGAATAAACATAGGCAAGCCTACCCACTCTGGGTAGGGTAATTCTATCGGATGCCTACCCGACTACAACACTCCCTCAAGTGCATACAGTGCAAATAAGGACAAAGTATATAAATAAAAATTCACTTAGCTGCCTGTGTATGATCCTTTGCGACCGGGCTCTGCATTGACCAGGAGTTGACGGTCATAATTTTCTCTCCACGTTGTGAAGAGAATAATATTCGGACTCCCTGAGAGGATCGAAACCAACTCGTCACGGCCAATCTAGAGCTTAATCAACAGAGCGACCAGCACATGATAAGAATACCATTATTTCAGCATTCATGGATATACATCATGTAATACACAATAAAACACATACATCCTAACCATGCATATATAAACCTATATCTACATATATACACATATAGATATAACCTATACGCAAGTGGATTGTCCAGACCTGTCAGGTCCCTAGTGACAGTAATGTGTTGTGAATGTGTATGACCATGTACTGACGTGCCCCCGATGTGGATCTACCAGGAACGTTATGGTCGACAGAGACTTAGTAAATGTCGACAGCAAGGAATAGTAAGCGGGCAAAAAATAATCACGGAACCCCGAGGGGTCTGAGGGAAGCATACAAATACAATTTTGATGACACTCCTCCCACATATACCATTAAATATACATATATATATATATATATATATATATATATATATATATATATATATATAGGTACAAGGCAATAACAGCCTGATAATTTTTTTACCCAGGAAATACCGTTGATGCCGATAGGGGAGATACAGTTGTTTGTGGATGCCCTATCGTGTTTACTGTTTTAAGCACACAAATACCAATTTGCTAATACTTAATTTTCTGAATCAAGTACCGCCATGCGCTGGCGAAGCCGACAGTTATCCCCACAGCAGCTTGTGACAAAGCCCTCACACCTGCCGACATGTGTCAACTAACCGATAGTGGGTAAACAAACAGGGAAACAGTGAATTTATGTAATATAAGAGTGATTATGCGTCCATTATCAAACATAATGCTATATGACACCCATATAGCATTAAAAACACTGTGCCCCCCCTCCATCTTACTATCCAGCAAGTCCTGGCGGGGATCTGAGGAAAATGGCGCTGACTCCTCTGTGAGGGCTAAGCTCCGCACCTTCCCGGCGCGCTTAAGCCCGCTCAAAATATATAAATATATAACCCTAAATTGAGCTGGGGGAACTTATATACAGGGTGTAACCCCCTGTATATACCCCTATGTGTATAAACTCAGCCCAGGGCGCCCCCCCTGCGCCCCGCACCCACGGAAGCCATTGGTGTGTGGGAGCCATGGAGCGCAGCGAGCACGCTGCGGTACCCTGGCGGGGTGAAGACACCCAGTGTCCGGGTATGTTCCCCCGCCCGGGATCATTCAATAAATGCTGCCCAGGGCGCTCACCCCCCCAGCGCCTTGCACCCTGCAGGCCGATGGTGTGCGGGAGCAGGGAGCGCAGCGCTACCGCTGCTGCTCCCTCCCTTTCGCGGCACACTTGCGGGGTGAACATACCCGGTGTTCGGGCGCCGAAGTATGTCCCCCCGCCAGTGATCTACATATTATATATATATCTATGCTGCCCAGGGCGCTCCCCCCCAGCGCCCTGCACCCTGCAGGCCGATGGTGTGTGTGGGAGCAGGGAGCGCAGCGCTACCACTGTTGTTCCCCCCTGCGGCACACTGGCGGGGTGAACATACCCGGTGCCCGGGCACCTAAATATGTCCCCCTGCTAGCGTTTTAGACCCTCAGCAACATGCCCCCAGGGCGCTCCCCCCCCAGCGCCCTGCACCCTGCCAGAGACGTTGGTGTGTGGGAGCCTGGAGCGCAGCACTACCGCTGCACTGTACCTCCGTTACTGAAGTCTTCTGTTCTTCCAATACTCACCCGGCTTCTGTCTTCTGGCTTCTGTGAGGGGGTGACGGCGCGGTTCCGGGAACAAGCAGCTAGGCGCACCAAGTGATCGAACCCTCTGGAGCTAATGGTGTCCAGTAGCCGAGAAGCAGAGCCTTTAAACTAAGAAGAAGTAGGTCCTGCTTCTCTCCCCTCACTCCCAGGCTGCAGGAAGCCTGTAGCCAGCAGGTCTGCGTGAAAATAACAAACCTAACCTAAAGTCTTTCAGAGAAACTCAGTAGAGCTCCCCTAGTGTGTGACCCATCACTCCTGGGCACAAAGTCTAACTGAGGTCTGGAGGAGGGGCATAGAGGGAGGAGCCAGTTCACACCCAGTTTAAGTCTTTATAGTGTGCCCAGGCTCCTGCGGATCCGTCTATACCCCATGGTCCTTTTGGAGTCCCCAGCATCCTCTAGGACGTATGAGAAATTAACTTTATTCACAGTGAGGACGGGACCGGAGCCGGCTTCAGTCAGAGCTGGCAGAAGTAGGAGCCAGTGGCGGGCGAGCCCTCTCCCTCTGTCCGAATGTCCGGGCCTGAGACTATAGTCCCGGCAGTACTCCTGCCACCCCGACGAGGATCATAGGTCTGGGGTGTGTGCAATTTTCCCTGTAGAACTGAAACTGGCAAAACCAGGTGCGTTTTTTTGTTTTTTTTAACGGCCATTTAAAATTCTATGGGTAAAATTGATAATGGTAGCTTTTTCTTATTTTAATTTCTGTGAGCAAAAACGCCAATGAGCGACGGCTGTGAGAAAAAGTCACTCTTTAGTAAATAAGGCCCAAAGTGTTTTTTTCACTTTACGATTAAAAAGCTGCATTTACCTTCTATAAATAGAAAATCCGTCATTTCTAGGCCTAAACGGAAGAGGGTGTGACATGACCATTATAATCGATGAACGATGTTAGGAAGATGAAATGTAACATAGGTATTCTTGAGGTGGTAAATAGGACAACTACGTAATTAGAATTTTAATAAACCTCCCTGAGGCGGGTGAAAAGCGGGTTGACATAATGACGTCATTGCCGATGGGTGGCTTGCGTTGCGTGAACGATGACGCCCAAACGGACAATCGGATAAAAATTTGGATTGCACCTCCAGTGTGTAGAAATTAATAAACTAAAAAAATAGTCCTGTTACTTTTTAATGAATCTGCTATGGGTGCTGCTCGGGTAACGCCAAGAACCATGGATTAATATTTACTTACATTAAGACGTCTCAAATTTACATCTCTATAGATTTCCCACATTTTTTACACTCATTTATATCTACAACCGTGAAAATCAGAAACTCCCGTGTGAAGAACTGGTAGAACAGCTAGTACCTTATATTTGGGCAGAGCATACCATACACAATGCTTGTAAGCACTCCTTTATAAATTAAGTGCGAGTTAAAAAAAGTGTGGCATAGTAGTTAGTATTGCTACCTCATATCACTGGGGCTGTGGTTGCTCAGGGCACTATCTGTGTACTTTGTATGTTCTTCCCATGTGTATTTTCCTCATGGTTCTCCAAGACAACATCGGTGCATAAAGTTCTTCAGCTGATGTATAATTTTATTGGATGTTGAAAGGTCCATAGCTGGCGTAGGCCCAGCATAAAGTACTACATAATGGAAGTGTTCTAGTGCCGTCCTTGGGAAGTCCATGTTGACCACAGTTTATTAAATGACCAGTCCTCCTTTTACTAGCTCACTGTCTCTTGGCTTTCCTCTTGTCCAAGTCCTGTTGGATTTCCTCTGGGAAAGCGTCTCTGTTCTTGGTGACACAGGGCAGGCAGAATCGCTTGGAGTAGAAGAGGCTGCATTCCTAAATACGAACAAAAGAACCTATGAAGAGAGGTTGCCTGGGATGCCCTGAGTGAACCAGAATGAATGGCTCCTATTGTTCTCTTTGGTACTAAATCCTCAACCGGAGGAGCTAAAATGACTGATCCATTAACACTTCGATGTGAGCCCTTTTGTCAGTCTTTCCACTGCAAACCTCAATCTATGTTATTGCTGAGGAAGTGTTATAAATGCCACAGTGTGTAGTTTATTAAGGAGGGAATTTAATTAGCCCTGTACATTTAAATGGTGGTGAAAAAGGAGGGTAGCTCGAGCCTTAATGCCTGGGGCTATTCAATTAGAGCCCCTTTTCTCGCCTATTCAATTAACCTGTTTTGGGGCGTTAATACATATAATCTGGGATAAATTCCCGGACATATGAGTTAATGGTCAAAAACAGGTAAATTACAGGGGGCAAAGGTTGGAAAGACGGGGGCAGGGTGGACTGCAGCCCTTGGTACCATAAGCCACAAGTGCTTGCCCTTCAAACCATCACTGTGTGCGTGTGTGTGTATATATATATATATATATATACACGCACACACACACACACACACACACACACACACACACACACACACACACACACACACACACACACACACACGTGATGTGAGAGGCATCTGTCATACTCCTGTACATGCCACATTTTAGAGTATTTTACGATCAGACCAACAAGCGGCACAATGTTTCTGTAAGTGGGAGGTCCCTATATCGATGCTACACACTAAATCATTTTTTTATTATAACTATTTTCACACTGAATTTGCATATGTCTGTCCACAAGGAGGATGAAGTAATCAGGATAATTCGTTAGAAATATGGGCAGATTATTGAGAATGCCCACACACTTCACAACATCGAGAACATCTGACCGATATCTGTGGGCAAGTCTGACCGATTCCATAGTGGAAATGGAGCACAGCTGGTTGTGTTTGGACTGTTTAATTAGGATTTAGCCGAAACAGTGATGTATACACTACACAAGAGGTTCTCAGATGCGATCCCCAAGGCACCCCAATGGTCCAGGTTTTACATTTATCCATGCTTGGCCACAGGTGACTTAATTAGCACCTTAGTCAATTTAATTTAACCATCTCTGCTGAGCTATGGATATATCTAAAACCTGGGCTGTTGGGGTGGCCTGAGGACCGCGTTTGGGAACCTCTGGACTACACCAAAAATAGACGGATCACCTGATTATTGTCTAATCGGCCCAATAATTGTATAGTGTGTACCTAGCTTAACAGTCCAACTTTTAAGGATATCCATGCTTGTGCACAGATGCTAAAATCAAAGTGACAAAGGAACTAATTAAATCTTCTGTGCTTAAGCATGGATATCTTTAATACACCTTCAGCGGGGCCGTACAGGGTAACGGCGGGCTTGAGTGAAACAGGTGGTGCGGACAAAACAACCCCCCCCCCCAAAAAAAAAAAACAACAACAACTACTCTAAGGGGGTCATTCCGAGTTGTTCGCTCATTGCCGATTTTCGCTATATTGCGATTAGTCGCTTACTGCGCATGCGCAAGGTTCGCAGAGCGCATGCGCTTAGTTATTTTACACAAAAGTTAGGTATTTTACTCACGGCATAACAAAGCTTTTCCATCGCTCTGCTGATCGTAGTGTGATTGACAGGTAGTGGGTGTTTCTGGGCGGAAACTGCCCGTTTTATGGGAGTGTGCGGAAAAACGCAGGCGTGCTAGTTGAAAACGCGGGAGTGTATGGAGAAACGGGGGAGTGGCTGGGCGAACGCTGGGTGTGTTTGTGACGTCAAACCAGGAACGAAAAGGACTGAGCTGGTCGCAATGGCAGAGTAAGTCTGGAGCTACTCAGAAACTGCGGGGTAATCGTTACGAGAAAATTAGCGAAGCTTTCGTTAGCAATTCTGCTATGCTAAGATACACTCCCAGTAGGTGGCGGCTTAGCGTGTGCAATGCTGCTAAAAGCAGCTAACGAGCGAACAACTCGGAATGAGGGCCTTAGACCGGCCCGGGGCCTGGTAATTAGTACTCTCTCCCCTTACCCATCTCTCTGCGCCCCTGACCTTGAGGACCAGGTGTAAGAGCCCCTGCTACAGAGAAACACCTGTTCTGCCCTCTCCAATAAAATCTACATGGTCTTAAAAGCAAAATATGGAAGAAAAGGATAAAACAGCGAATAAAACAGATTGTTTACCGTATCAACGCAGACCACCTTCTTACACAAACTGCACGGTGAGCCGAGGATGAGGAATTTCTCTTTGTCGGGTGTGAAGGGATCCATCGTTATGTAGCACTCCTCAAGGAGACTATAATGAAGCATACAATGGAGAGCAACTGGGTTTTTGCATAGGACCGCCATTAATAAAAAGCATTTATTATCATTTACCGCTATAGCCAGTGGCATATCTCTAACTGGTGCAGGGGGGCCCACGCCGCACATCCTGCACCCACTTTTTTCAATACTTACCCTTTGGGAGTCACGCGTCGGCAGCAGCAGCGCTCTCACATCACAGGTAAAATGGTGCAACGCCCATTTTCCCTGCGTTGCACGCATGCACACTAGGAAAATCACCGGGGAAAAAGTCACCGCACCATTTCACCGGAGACCTGTGTATGCGCACTAGACTCTGGGACAACTCTAGGGTCTCCTAGTGACCCCAGTGCTCACAGTCTATTGCGCTGCTGGCTAGCAACGAGGGGCAATAATTAATTAAGATGATGATTTTATTTATGTTTTTGCAACCAATCACTGCTTTTCACTGCAACGGGCCAGGGAGAAATCTGAAAGGGGAAGGGGGAGGGGGGATTGCGGCAAGGGGCTGGAATGGAGGATTGTTCATGAGACGAAGCCATTAATCACGTGATTGATGAATGTAGCTCATAACTCCTCCCCCTGACTCCTAACTGGCTTGGATTCATCACTCTTAAAAGCTGCAACCAGCTGTTAACGTAAAGGGAGAACGGTGAAGGATTTACAACCAATGTCACATAAAACCCATAATGGGGCTTATATAGCGTCTTCAGCCAGGATTAAAGTTTGGCTTTGCTGGTGAAATGGTTAATGTTGCACGCTCGGGGGGAAGAGTCCCCCCCACCACCACCATACACTCATTTTTAGATCACCCTAAAATGCGTTTATGTGATTACCATCTCTTTTAGCAAATGTCCCAGCACTGGGATTCAAAACTCCCCTTTTTCGTCCTCTAAACCCAATCTTACTTACATAACAGACTTCGTGTTTGGAGGCTTATGGCCAAAGTAAGTATACGGGACGGATAAGCTGCAAAGTTGACACTCAAATATTCCTTTCGGAGGATGGGGTTCATCAAGGTCCATCTGAAAACTGATATACAACACATTAATCATCACTACAAACAAATCAGGCTACATAGATAGCGGTGTGTGTAATTATCTCTGCAGGAAAACTCAGAAGACACCAGAGGTGTAAGAGAAGCAGGAAACTGACTAGGGTTCCTTTACATAGAAGCACTGCTCATGGTTTAAACTCCATTATTTAATTATACCCTTTTTACACCGCACAAATAACCCAGTATCGACACGGGTCGCTGTGCGGTGTGAAAGGGCCATGGTGGAAATTCCCGGGTTGCCTGACCCGGTAATTTAACCAGGCAATAAAGCAGTGTTATTTCCGGTTCAGTGGCAGCGTGAACGGGCTTCCAGGTCAATGCGACCCGGGACCCGTTCACTACATAGGGAGAGGTGGCGCGGAGATGAGCTCATCTCCCAGCGCCGCCTCCGCCCCCGCCACTTTGGCAACGGGTCGGGAAGCCTGCAGTTAGGGTCCAATGCCGGGTCCCACCCGGGAAGGAACCATTTCCAATTCCCGGGTGGGATCCGGCATTGGCGGTGTGAAAGGGGTATAATTAAGTTTAGAGTTTGGCAAGTGCTAAAAAAAAAAAGCAACTAAAGGTCCATACACACTATGCGATATCATATCACTCATGTTCAGCCTTCTGAGCGATATCGTGTGTGATATCGCCCAGTGTGTATGCTACAGACGATGAATATAGACCCCCTTCCCCCTCCGTTGGCTATGCATGTAGCTCAATTTGGACTTATCGTCATGCACTGGCCAGCCGCAGCATGGCATCACTGTACGATATCACTTGCGATGTCCTACAGTATGTATGCACTATGTCGGCGGCCCCGGAGGGGAGGGGAAACAGTGGCCCTCATTCCGAGTTGATCGCTCGCTAGCAATTTTTAGCAGCCGTGCAAACGCATAGTCGCCGCCCACGCGGGAGTGTATTTTAGCATAGCAGGAGTGCGAACGCCTGTGCAGCAGAGCGCCTGCAAACACATTTTGTGCAAAACAAGACCAGCCCTGTAGTTACTTATTCTGTGCGATGATTGCTGCGACGAGTGACACGGTAATGACGTCAGACACCCGCCCAGCAAACGCCTGACCACGCCTGCGTTTTTCCAAACACTCCTAGAAAACGGTCAGTTGACACCCAGAAACTCCCACTTCCTGTCAATCTCCTTGCGATCGGCTGTGCGATTGGAATCATCGCTAGAACCTGTGCAAAACCACGATGCTCTTTGTACCCGTACGCCGCGCATGCGCATTGCGGTGCATACGCAGTTTTTTTAAGTGATCGCTACGCAGTGAACAACGGCAGCTAGCGATCAACTCGGAATGAGAGCCACTATGCGATACTAAGGCTCTACTACTTCCTTCCAAATGAAAGTGAATGCAGGCAGAGCCTCACCTGTCATGCTCCAGTATATTCCAGCGTTTTGCCTATAAAAATTATTCAAATTAAAAAAAAATTTTTTTTATACCTTATATACTGCTGCACCCTTGTATAATGCCTATATTAACCCCCGGGTTCATATAAGTGTGTGCAAATCTTGCTGTGATACAGACAGCAGTCACCTACCAATACTGTTAGGGGTAGCAGAATTTGGGCTGAAGCAGGAAATGGTGGTGATTTATGGACTGCTCCTACAAATGGATTTCTCTTTAAGCATTTACAAGCAATACCTGACTAGTAGATGCTAGAATCAAGTGGCCTAAAGGACCTATGGCATCAGAAGGCGGAGCCATGTCACCAGGGGGAGGAGCTAGGTCAGCGGGATAGTTCTTCTACTATCCACGCCACCAACTACTACCTTTAGTAACCCAGTGGCGAGCAAAGTGGAGCGAGCCACCGAGCCCGCCAGGGTACATTTCGGGCATGGCTCCTCCCCCTGATGATGTGGCTCCTCTCCCTGGTGACGTCAGAGGTCCCTTACCCAACTTGGATTTAGAACTAACCATACATGACTATGGGGGTAATTCAGACCTTATCGCTGGGCTGCTAAATTTGTTGTGCTGCGTTCAGATAGTCGCCGCCTACGGGGAGTGTATATTCGCCGTGCAAGTGTGTGATCGCATGTGCAAAAATCCCTCAGTCAGCTGACAGCTGCAAATCCGTTCGCACCTCACTCACCATTGAATGTTTTTTCCACTGTGTGCGCAGCTCAGGACTTACTCCTACAGTGCGATGAGAACAGGCTGATCATGGCCGGAGCTGACGTCACACTCCCTCCCTGAAAACACTTGGGAACGCCTGCGTTTTCCCTGACACCCCCTGAAAACGGTCAGTTACCACCCTGTTACCCCTCTACCTGTCAAATCACCTTGAGAATGGCTAAGCGATTAGAATTTTCGCACCAGCCTGTTGTTTGCTCATGTGCGTGTGCATTGTGGTGCATTTGCAGTCTATCACTGATCGGATCAGGTCTGAATCACCCCCTCTGTACACAGTAAAATACCATAATAATTTGCCCTATAGCTATGGTTAAGCCCTTTCTAAAGGTATTACAAAGGGTTGACATGCAGACCATATTCACAATATAGCCGCATGACATACCAATGAGGAGAGGAAGCAGCCAGCTGCCAGCCCTGCGTCCCAGCACCTGCACAATGGGTCAGGCCACCAGGACCGCCACATACGCATACGCCGAGGTGCGACCCCTTCCCCGGCTTCTATGGACTGCACTGACTGCAGCCCCTAGAAGCCGGTTTAGGCTGCACCAAAAGTGGGGAGTGGCTTCCTACAAGAAACCAGTTCTCCAATATCGCAACCTGGTCGGGCAGTCCCATAGGGAACACCATGAGTGTCTGTGACTGGCAGGTAGGACGTCCAACAGTAACAGGAGAGTTAAAAAAAACAGCCACGCCCCCGTTTTCGTCATACCTGGGCCTTATATCCAGCGCTTCAGGAGCTGCTGGAGGGAGTGGATACACAGACAGCTCCTAGCCTCCCCCAAAGCCGGCACAGCGGTGTCAGTGTGTCTCTCACCCTGAGGAAGTATGCAGCAGCAACACCATAACAAGCATTTGCCAGAAACAAAGATGGCCGCGGGATGATCATTACCTACCTTCTGTACTGCCAGTTGAGCACTACTCAGTCACTCTACCTCGCAGGGTTAATAGATACGATATCCTCCCTGAAGAAGGAGGAGGGTGTGCGGTTACCGTGTCTCAGCCTCTGCCGCATGCGTGCTCTGCCGGGCTGCAAATCAAGGAAACTCACCCCATGTGACCCTCCTCCTGTCCTGCCTCCTCCCTGCACAGGGCTGGGCTATGGGGGAATAACACAGCACACACTGTGCATGCTACATTATCAGTTGCACGGTCCTCCTGGTGCCTCTGCAATTACATTACACTAAACATGACCTCTGCCTACCTGAGAGACTGCAAGGTAGGTAGTTAGTGCAACCTACCTGCCATTGCATAGCATATATTGTGTAATGTTGTTAAATAGGTGGAAATAGTTGTATTTCCTTGCAGGAAGTGGATGTGGCAACAATAGCCTATAGCAGGCAGCAATAATGATAGGTAGGTTATTCCTACTTACCTCAGCGCGCTCATTACCTTCTCTCAGTTTCTCCTTGGCAGTATATACTTACTGTACATACTTACATACAGCACATCATGCCTAACTAGAGTCCTGACTTTCCGCCTGTGCTATGACTGGCCTCATTTCACCTCTCATTTCTATATACAAACCAAAACACATCTTATTAAATGTGACCCAATATTGCACTATATTCACACCGGCCGGAGAATATGACACAAAACAACAATAAAAAAAAGTATGTAACATGCAATTGATAATAAGAATAATACTAAACTATCCAGCCTCCTATAAGGGAGAGTCTTTAAATATTAAAGTTCTGCGTCTGGCCACCCAGCTTTTCAGATTCAAAGGAATTGCAAGTTATTTCATTTTATTATATACATTTTTGTATTGTTGTATTGTGTCGTATTCACCGGCCGGTGTGAATGTATTGTAATATTGGGTAACATTAAATAACCTGTTTTTGTATGCTTGGTATTGCGGTTTGTATGTTTGGTAATGGGGGATAATTACTCCCCAGCTGATATAAGCTTAAATAAATAAACAAGTATTTTAGAATTAACACACTCAGCGCCAGGTCCTATTCCTTTTTGCAATTTCTGTATATGCCTTCTGTAATTGTCATCTTTCAGCATCTGTGTCGTGCGCGTTCTGACGGCTACGTTTATTTTGTGTTATAATATCGTGTTGTACACCTGTGTGTGATTCCTTCAAATAGAGCACATCTAAATTGGTTGGATAATTTTGTGTGTATATATATATATAAAATTATTATCCTTTATATGGCGCCACAGCGCCTAACAAAGTACATAAACATATGAGCAAAACAAGAAAACGGCGACTTACAATACAAGACAGTGCAGGACAAGTACATGTTATATAAACATCGCTGCTTCAGGGTGGCAGAAACTGAGGCCTAGGTGTCGTTGTATGGAGTAGAAGATAGTCTAAAGGTGCATACATATGATATATTAAACTATAAAGCTAATTTTCCCCCTCCTGAGCGATATCCTTTACTATATCACCCAGTGTGTATAGAGCTGACGACGGCCGATGCACGGCCCCGCAGGTCGTTAATGACCCTCGGTGTTGGCCATAGATGCAGCTCAATTTGGACTCATCATTCAAAGCTGCATGTACAGCCCGGCCGTGGCATTATGTCACTGTGCGATATCGCACAGCGTGTCTGCCCACCGTCGGGTAGGCCGGGCTGGGACACACTAGGCGATGTCGCTGATGGAGCAAATCGCCTAGTGTGTATCATAAGGAAAAGCACGAGCGGAGAGGGTGCTGATTGTGAAAGTTTGCATTCTAAAGGGGAGCCTGAGCAGATAGACAGGGGGGACACAGATAGGGTAGACAGCTAGCAGATGGGGTGGAACAGAGGGTTAGGATGAGGAGATGAGAATTCCAGAGATGCATGTGTATTTATTATGGAATTGTGACAAGAATAGTGGTGGAAGGCAAGCTGTATTTGGCCCAGGTACTGGGTTATAGATATGAGAAAGGAGGGTGTGCTCCATCCATAAAGCCCAACTGATTTTTATATTATATATTTGGAGTATAAGAATACAAGTTTCTCTTGACACACGGGTTTTTCAGGGTTAGCAAGAACATGTCCAGCGTGCCAATAGCAAAGTATGTTTGTATATTTATGATGTGTTTATTACTTTGCAGGCCTGGAAGGATGATGGCATGCCCCTTTCTACTACCAGCAATGAAGCTTGCAAAATGTTTGATGCCACTTTATTTCAGGTAGTGCATGTTTGTTTGCAATGCATCCATGTTTCACTGTCACAGAGTATTTGTCTCATTTCGCCTGTGGGGTCCATATTTCACAGTCCAAATGTGTCCTTGTACCTCCTACACCACAAGGCAGAATGAATAGACGGGCGTCATCTCAGTTCTATACATAGACTATAAACTCAGCAAATTGCAAATATACAAATGCAGCATTTGGGAGGGATGGTGTTAATGCCATCTTCCCCAACGATGACCTTTGGTTCCTGGCTGAGCGTCAATTGGAGACAATAGTTTCTTAACATCCGTAATGCTGACTGAGACGTATTGCACATTTGCAGAAGAGGGGATATGGTTGTTAGGTCGACCACTGAAGGTTGACACGGTCATTAGGTCGACATGTACTAGGTCGACAGGTCAAAAGGTCGTCATGAGTTTTTCAAACAATTGTTTAAATTTTTGGGATTTTTTTTCCATACTTGACGATCCACGTGGACTACGATTGGAATGGTAACCTGTGCCGAGCGAAGCGATGCACCTTGCCCGAAGCATGGCGAGTGAACACGGCGCACTAATTGTGGTTCCCCGTCACTTTACGAAGAGAACAACACCAAAAAAAGTTCAAAAACTCATGTTGACCTTTTCACCTGTCGACCTTTTCACCTGTCGACCTATCACACATCGACCTAGTGCATGTCGACATAATGCCAATGTCGACCTTCAGTGGTCGACCTAATGACTGTCGACCTAAGTTGAGTCGACCCGACGACCCATACCCGCAGAAGAGACCAAGGTGTCTGTAAATTTTTATTTTCAAAATTACATTGTCGAGAATATTCTTCACTTTGTCGTCTACTCCCAAGGATGAGATTCAATCGTTCCGGAACCTCATGCACTGATACAACGTGGGTCGTCCGTCAATAAATCTGTGCTCACTTTTTTTTTTTTTCCACCCCCTCTCATAAAGATGGAATCAAAATCTAGCACTATTATCCTCATGTAATTACTGCAATGTTACCTTGCACGTAATTGAATATCCCCCTATGAAGAGACTGCTATCTTCATGGGTATCCGGATGATAGATTGGCAATGTTATGTTCGATATTTATTTATTAACCGCTTCTTATATAGCGCAACATATTCTGTTGCGCTTTACAATTTGAACAACAGTAATAAAACAGAACTGGGTAAAAACAAACAGACATAGAGGTAGGAGGGCCCTGCTCGTAAGCTTACAATCTATAGGGAAATAGGCATTGATACTACCTATTGGATAATGGTCCTGCCAGAATCCAAAGGTTCTTAATGGGCTGAATGATATGGCCACACAGCAATGTTGGCCAAAGGTCAGGAGGGTGTGAACGGGAAGAAAGACAAGATATGTGAGGTTATGTGTGGACCGTACAGAGAGGATGTGATTAGATGGGATGCATTAGATCGACAGTGCGTAAGGTCGACAGGTTCAAAAAGTCGACACACAAATTTTCGACAAATGTTTTTTAGGTTTGACACATGTCTTCTCAACATTTGATTGACTTATTATCCACGTGAAGATGTATTGGGAATAGAAACCTGTGGCGAGCAAAGTGGAATGAGCCACCGTGCCTGAAGCGTGGCGAGGGTACGTGTTTGTACGGATGGTGGTCACGTAATATGAAATATACCTGATTTGGCCCAAAACAATAAAACAAAAAGGGGTATCGCCCATTTCTGTGTTGACCACTGTCATGTCAATCTTCTGAGCCTGTTGACATTTTGTTTTTGTCGACCTATTTACTTTCCACCATAACATTATCTGATCTATTAATCCACACCCATCTTCATGTCGATTGGTGGTCTGGTATTATGGGCACAAAATAATTTTTAGGGAACACTTAGTTTAGATTTAAATACAGTTTTGCTGATGTTTATTTCTTATTTGACTTACTTGACATTCTTCCTGTATATTAGCTTGATAAACCCTAGCTTTTAATTGTCCAACTTCCTTGTCATTGACACAGACAGTGGAAGCTCTTCTGACTGTCCCCTTTGTGGTTAGACTATTTCATCACCGACTAGGAGGTCGGATGACGTTGACTGTAGTTTGTCAGCCTAGTACCCCTGGCACTCTCCTGGTCACAGTTGCATCCTACGCTCACGGCACAGTTTGGTTTCTGGGTTATACTTACACCCTATAGACCTGATTCAGAGCCACACACAGAGCGATGCACCTGCGATTGCGTTGTGTGTGCCTCCGAGGTGAATATTTGCGTATCTACGGATCTGCAGAGCTATTTAAAGTCGCACGGAAGTCAGGCAGATCTCCACATGCGGCTTAATGGGAGCAACTGGGCGGCATGTGGCATTGGTAATCAGCGCAAGATTGCCGTGGGCGTGCAGTAATAATCGTGGGCTATACACAGGTGAGTGTATGCAAAGATGCTGCAATGTCAGATGCTTTGCTCTAAATCAGACCTTCTGTGTGTAATTCCCATCTGTGAAAGCTGCTCTACAGGTATCTGTTAGCACTGGTAGACTCTGATGCTGTGCCGGAGTCTACTGCACCTGCGCAGGTCTCCGGGGAAATGGCACAGTGGCCAGTTTCCCACTGCACATACGCAAAGCGCCAGGAAAAATGTGGCGCTGCTGATGTGAGACTCCGGAGAGGTGAGTATTGAAGAAATGGGTGTATGGTGTGGGTCCCCCTGGACTCGGGGGGCCCATGTTATTTAAAGTCTTTAAAATGATAGAAGCTGGTTACTGTTGGCAACTGCACCAGTTTGTCTCACAATGGTTTGATACAGCTCCCCTTAAGAGAATGTGTTTCGCCCACAGAACCAGCTATTTCCTGCGTACCATTCTCTACACTTGCGTGCTGCCACGTAAAGCCGTTTTTAAAACCTGTTATACGGGAAGATATTCAGGAGGGGACTGTAGACACTGTCGAGACATTATGGGTAGAAATTGCTTGCGGGGAAAAAGGAATAAAAAAGTTAGTATTGGGTGTATGCTATAGGCCGCCTGGTATCAACGTATCTGATTAGGAATTGTTACTAAAGCAAATTGAAAGAGCAGCAGGAGTAGGAGACATAGTAGTGATGGGAGATTTTAACTATCCAGAGATAAACTGGAAAAACGATTCATGTGATACTGGTAGGGGTAACATGTTTTTAAACACACTTAATGATAACTACTTAGTTCAACTAATTAAGGAACCAACTAGGTACAATGCAATCTTAGACCTGGTATTAACAAACAATGGGGATTTGGTATCAGGTATTATAGTAGGGGAACCCATAGGAAACAGCGACCACAATATGGTCACATTCAATATCCGTTTTCATAAACAGCCCTATACTGGCTCAACTAGGACTCTAAACTTTAGCAAAGCGAATTTTGAAAAGATGAGGGTATTTTTCAGGGATATTGAATGGGAAGGTTTGTTTTTAGGAAAAAATACTACGGAGAGATGGGAGGTACTAAAATTCCTGCTAGCTAAAAATACACTCAAATTTATTCCTACGAGCAGCAAAAAAAGGAATAAAAATCATAAACCGATGTGGCTTAACAAAAAGATAAAGAAACTTATGGGCAAGAAAAGGCGAGCATTTAAAAAATACAAATCTGACGGGGAAGCAGAGTCATTTCAGCACTATAAGGAATGTAACAAAATATGCAAAAAGGAAATAAGAGCGGCTAAAGTAGAAACTGAAAAACTAGTAGCAAAGGAAAGCAAAGCGAATCCCCAAAAATTCTTTAAATACATTAATAGCAAGAGATTAAAGAAGGAGAGTATAGGCCATTTAAAAGACAAGTTGGGAGTCTTAAGCTAAAATGATAATGACATAGCGGACACACTAAATGAGTTTTTTTCAACAGTATTTACTAGAGAGGACCCAATTCAGGGACTAACACATAATCTCAATAATGAGAATATCCCACTGATAGGTACTTATTTAAGCGAGGAAGTAGTCTGTGACCGATTAAAACATTTAAAGATTAATAAGTCACCAGGTCCCGATGGTATTCACCCAAGGGTTCTAATGGAGCTTCACTCTGAACTTGCAAAACGGCTATTTTTTTTTTTTTTAAACTCTTTATTTATACCAGGAGAGACAAAAAGTATACAAAACAAATTCAATTGTACAATACAAGGTGAAAACCAGTCTCCGTGGAGGGGTTTTTTTTTCCAAATTTTTTTTTCAGTTTACAGATAAACAAACAAAGAAGTCCCGCAAGAGGGGACCCATTACAAAGGAGAAAGAAACAGGGGGGAGCAAAGGGGAGATAAAATAGGGGGGAAACAGGGGGAAAGTTGAAAAGGACAAGCTCAGAAGCAAAAGACAAGGCCTATCTAGGCCATGAGGGGAAAAGTATATCCAAGATAACTATATATGATGCATAAACATACCAACATAGATATAGGTATACGGGTCAAGAACTGTCGAATAATGAGAAGAGGCGGATGAAGCCCAGAGGGAGGATCCAGAAACAGTATGGCTAGATATATACAGGAGGCATGAACAAAGGAATATGTCGCACATCAGTGTGGGGGAGACATCATGAGCAACCAGGGGCCCCAAACGAGTTAAAATTTATGGGGACAGTCATGTAGACAATAGGTGATCTTCTCCATATTAGCCACGAACCAAATATAATTATTCAGGGCAGGGATAGTAGGAGCAGCGGACGCCTTCCAATTTTTAGCGATTAAAGATTTAGCAGCCACAAAAATATGGGAAAACAATTTATTAAGGAGAGGGTCAAGGTCTGGAAATGGCCTAGCCAATAAAAATACCCACGGGTCCAGTACAAGTCCTAAGCCAGAGAGGGATTTCAGTATGTCAAGCACTTTATTCCAGAACCGGGCTATATGCGGACAAGTCCACCATATATGGAAAAGAGTTCCCCGCTGACCACATCCTCGCCAACAAACAGGAGTAGCAGAAGGAAACAACCTAGACAATTGTCCGGGGTGTAGTACCACCGATAATATAATGCGTTAAACAAAACTCTAAGGTGGGGGATCAAAATGGAGCCAATTTTTTTGTAATATGAAGCCGAGAAGCCATCAGGGCCTGGGGCTTTAGAGGATTTAAAGTTCCTCAGGACGGCAGCAATCTCCTCGTCGGTTATATCCTTATTCAGCTCCAAGGAGTCGAGTTCAGACAGCCGAGGGAGATCGGCCCTACGCATAAGTTCTGAAATTAAAACATCCGGGAGACCAGGACCCGAGGGGGCTGAGTCTAAGTTATAGAGTTTAGCATAATAGTCTCGAAACACCCTATTTATGGCATCCGGGTTATGCGTCACTTCGCCAGAGTCAGCAGTCACAGCCAAAATATTATTCCGTGACCGCTGTGCTCTGAGACGGGATGCCAAGAGTCTATCGGCTTTGTCTCCCTTCTCATAGAAGGACTGATTAAGCTTCCGGAGAGTCTTCGCCGTATGCTCTGACAGGGAGAGCGAGATCGCAGATCTCGCTTCCAGCAAAGCCTCTAAGTTTGCAGGGGTAGGGGACAATTTATGTAGTCTCTCAAGGTTCTGGAGATTGGTAGATAGTGAAAGGAAACTAGTTTCCTGAGTCTTTTTGAACCAAGAGGCCTGGCTAATCAAATGGCCACGTAGGACAGCCTTATGAGCTTCCCATAAGGTAATAGGCGAAATCTCCGGGAGGTCATTAAGTAGAAAATAGTCCGTGAGACAACACTTAATCTGGTCAGTGACTTCCGGACTATGCAACAAGGAATCATTCAACCTCCAAGAGGCGGGGGGGGGGGCAATGGACTGGAGATCGACAGATACCGGGCAATGGTCAGACCATATCATAGGATGTATACTAGTAGATTTTAATTTAGAGGATAGATCCCGGCTGAGTAGGATCATGTCTATCCTGGAATAGGACTTGTGGACAGGGGAATAAAAAGTATAGTCCCTAGTTAGGGGATCCGTCAACCTATATGAGTCAAAAAGTAGGTGAAGTTTCAAAAGTTCTGACAGCACAAGAGATGCCGAGGTCGAGCGTTTAGGGTTAGAAGATGAAGGAGAAGAAGGGGAGGGCCTATCCAATGAAGCGTCAAGAACCTCATTAAAGTCTCCTGCTACTATAAGCTCACCCTTACAAAGTCTGGCTAGATGTGAATTCAAGCTTCTAAAGAAGGTGGCCTGGTTTTGGTTCGGAGCATAGACATTAACAAGAGTACAAAGGATATTATTTAGCTTCCCAATAAGAATGAGCCATCTACCAGATTTATCCACATGACTGTCCAAAAACTCGAACGTAAGGTGGGCGGCTAACAAGATGGAGACCCCTCTCTTTTTATGTGTGGCATCACAGGCATGAAAGGTAAGGGGGTAGGATTTAGACTTTAAATCAGGATGAAGGGATTTCTTAAAGTGAGTTTCCTTTAAAAAAACGATATCCCCTTTAGCCTGCTTAAGGGAGAGAAAAAGCTTGGTGCGTTTGGTGGGGCTGTTCAAACCTTTAACATTATGTGAGTATATTCTAAGAGCCATGACAACCGAGATTTCGGAACGCTTCACCTCCTCCCTCCGGACTCCACAGCTCCGCTGCAACCTGAAACAAAAATTTCAGAAACAGACATGGCAAACGGCATATATCCTTACACCCCTGAACAAGAAAAAAGAGATAGAGGGACAAGAGAGACAAGAGTCGAGAAAAGTAGGAAAGAATGGAAGGTTGGAGACCAGAAAAAAATCACATCTGGTCTAACGTGCCGGTCAGGAATAGACAGAGAAAGGTCACTAAGTGACAACAACCGGACTCGGGTATAACACCCTACAGAGGGGACGCGGCCCGGCCGGGCCAGGTGCATCTTGGACGATGGACCCCAACTATCATGCATCCCGAGTCCAGGGACCTATGTTGCAGGGAGCTAAAATGGGACAAACTTCCTAAATACCACTACCAGAAAAGGTAGCCGGTAACACATAAGTAACTACCCAGGGCCTAAACGTAGATCACCTCAGGCGAGCTATAGAACCAACGAACAATAAAACGAAAAAAACGTCAGAACCAGTACAAAGAGGTTCAGTGCCCGTAAGGGGAGTCCCAGCCCACCATCTCCCCCAAATGTACGTATACAGAGGGAAGAACTGAAAGCCTACAGACATGAGTTAGATACTGGGGGGACAAAGCTGGTAGACGTGGTGGAAAAAGAGAAAGGTTACAGTTTCACTACATATACATGCGCAGAAACAACAAAGTACAAGATTAAACAATAAGTCAACACATAAGGCTTCAACTAGGAGGGCCAACAGAGGCAGATTTCCGTGTAGAGGGCACTCTCGTCCAGTCCCTATTCAAGGACCGTCTGGGGGTGGCAATCAACTCTGTGGGAGATATCTCGGCCGTCCGCTGCGGAGTCTCAGACAGGGCCGGAGGAGGAGAGAGGCCCAAGGTGTGTAAGAGTCCTTTAGCTTCGGCCAGATCCCTAGCCGAGTGGAGGCGATTATGATGCCACACCAGAATGCGAAAGGGGAAGCCCCATCTATAACGGAAGCCATTGTCCCGAAGTGCTGAAGTAATGGGTCTGAACTCCTTTCTTTTAAGCAGGGTGGCGGGAGCAATATCCTGAAATATTTGGAGAGTGCCCCAAGAATTCCAGTTTGGAGAGCTTCCGGGCCTCTCTAAGAATGTCCTCCTTGGTCGTATAATAATGGCAACAAAGAATAACGTCCCTGGGTTGAGCCGAATCTTGGGAGCGACGGCGGAGAGCCCTATGAGCCCGATCCAATAAAAGTTGGTCTTCTGGAAGTGAAGGCGAGAGGTGCCCAAACAACTTCTTAAGGTAATCGTGCAGGGATGTCATATCGACGTCCTCCGGGACCCCTCTGACGCGAAGATTGTTACGTCGCGCCCTATTGTCTTGATCCTCTTGACACTCCAGGATTACCTGCATCTCCTGTTTTAGGCCCTGAATTTCGTCACCCATGCCTTGTTGGAAGGTGACCACTTCATCCATTTTAGACTCTAAGTGGTCCGTTCTGTCTCCAAGGTCGGTAACGTCGGCCTTAAGAGAGGCAATCGCCGTGTGCACCTCCGCCTGCACCGCCTGCATGGATTCCTCGTCTCCTGAATCTCGCGGAAAAGCATATGTAGGTCTTTCCGAGTCAACGGGGAGTGAACTGAGTCTTCAGAATCCGAAATATCAGGTAGCGAGGGAGCTCCCGCGCCCGGTGACTTAGTATTCGAGTAAGCAAACTTTTTTAGGCTCTGGCCCAGGTCCGCTCCATGTTGATTTTTGTTACCTCTGGGCATGGTGGGAAATATGGGTAGATTGACCTAATAAGATCACTGCATTACAGAACTAGAAAAGTCCCGGTAGTAGGAAAAATACGCTGCAGCGATTATGACATAAATAGCGGTGAGAGAAGGTCCCAGGACTCAGGGCACGTTTCCATTGATCACATTGTAGGAAAAATAGGTTCACTCAGGCAGCTGAAATCAAACAACAGAATCCGCCAGTAGATGGAGCTCCAGCTTCAGTTATCATAGGTGAAACAAGACAAGACAGCCAGGGCAAGGCAGAGACATAATAGGGGTTCCCCCAGTATTAGGGCAGCGATCTCTGGGGGGTCCCCCCCGATCTCCGTCTGATGTGAGTCAGCTTCCCGGGATGAGAGAGTGGGGGGACAGACACAGGTGGCCACAGAGCACAGAGATGTGCCAATTCACGCCTTTAAACTGATCCCCACTGCATATAACTACTATTCAATACCTGCAGGGGAACTTGAGGCAGGGCCCAGTGGGTGGTGGGTCCCGGCCACGGACCAGCCAGAAGCCAGGGCACCCCACCTCCCCCACCGTCTGCTGAGGGATGCAGAAGTTTTCCTGGCCCTGAACAAATATGGCCGCCGGCGTCCTAATGAGGCCAGGTTTATCCCCAGCGAGGTCCCAGATAGGGTGTAGTACGGGTGACCGGCGGTCTCCTGACCGCCGGTCACCTTACCGACGCCGGGATCCCGGCGGGGAGGGGCGAGTGCAGCAAGCCCCTTGCGGGCTCGCTGCGCTCGCCACGCTGCGGGCTCGGTGGCGACCTGCGGTCGCCACGGGTTCTATTCCCACTCTATGGGTGTCGTGGACACCCACGAGTGGAAATAGTCCCTGTTGGTCGGCATGCCGACCATCGGGATAGTGAGCCGTCGGGCTCACGGAGGAGGTCATGTGACTGTCGGTCAGCCGACCGGCGGTCACATGACTACCACCCCCCAGATATGCTAGCTGCCTGGAGAACTGCGGCGGCGGGAGAGGAGGGCAGAGGAGAGCAAGCCCCGTCTGATGTAACGGCGGCGGCCGCTCACGGAGACCCGCGGCGGCCGCCGCCGCAGCTACTACACTCCGCGCAGCACTGGACGGGAACAACCCGCCGCACTCACCCGGTCACGGAGCCCGCCGGTCAGCTTCGGAGGTCCCTCCAGCGCTCCTGAAAGCCGCAGTCAGGTTGCGATAGGGAGCCGGGCACAAATGGAGGCTGCAGCCAGGGTGAGTCTTTGCGGGAAGCAATATGATGTCCGCGGCGGGGTCCATCCTGTCCGGGTCCCAGCTGAAATTTAGTCCCCGGCTTCAGACAGGCGCGCAGGCCCCAACCCGCAGGGAGGCAGGAGGCCCCCCCCCCCCGGCTCTGGGACCCGAAACACCAATTACAGGGGGGACCAGGGCAAGAGGCAGCAAGTGATGTGTTTCAGATAACGGCTGAAACAAGGCTGTTTATGGGCGTTTTATAGACAGAGGCCTGGAGCTCCTCACAAACAACAGCCGTCCAGCTTGCCAGCCAGGCCACACCGCAAAACGGCTATTTTTGATCTTTAAGGATTCAGTAATATCAGGTATGGTACCCAAAGACTGGCGTATAGCGGAAGTAGTGCCTATATTCAAAAAGGGAAGTAAAGCTGAACCAGGTAATTATAGACCAGTTAGTCTTACATCTATAGTGGGGAAAGCATTGGAAGGTATTCTAAGAGATAGTGGCCCTCATTCCGAGTTGATCGGTCGCAAGGCGAATTTAGCAGAGTTACACACGCTAAGCCTACGCCTACTGGGAGTGTATCTTAGCTTCTTAAAATTGCGACCGATGTATTCGCAATATTGCGATTACAAACTACTTTGCAGTTTCTGAGTAACTTCAACCTTACTCTGCCTGTGCGATCAGTTCAGTGCTTGTCGTTCCTGGTTTGACGTCACAAACACACCCAGCGTTCGCTCAGACACTCCCCCGTTTCTCCAGCCACTCCTGCGTTTTTTCCAGGAACGGTAGCGTTTTCATCCACACGCCCATAAAACGCCGTGTTTCCGCCCAGTAACACCCATTTCCTGTCAATCACATTACGATCGCCGGAGCGATGAAAAAGCCGTGAGTAAAAATACTATCTTCATTGTTAAATTACTTGGCGCAGTCACAGTGCGAATATTGCGCATGCGTACTAAGCGGATTTTCATTGCGATGCAATGAAAAATACCGAGCGAACGACTCGGAATGAGGGCCCGTATTCAGAAGTTCCTTGAAGTCAATAAGGTCATTAAAAGGAATCAACATGCGTTTATGAAGGACAGATCCTGTCAAACCAAAATTACTTGGCTTTTATGAAACAGTAAGCGCAAACCTAGATTAGGGTAAAGAGGTGGATGTAATCTTTTTAGATTTTGCCAAAGCATTCGACACTGTACCACACATGAGACTTATCTACAAGCTACAAGAATCAGGGCTTGGAAGCACAATATGCACTTGGGTCAAAAACTGGTTAGATAATAGGGAGCAGCGCGTTGTGGTTAATGGATCTTTTTCAACTTGGACTGAAGTGCTAAGTGGTGTGCCGCAAGGCTCAGTATTAGGACCGCTATTGTTCAATATTTTCATTAACGACCTAACAGAAGGTCTAGAGAGCATTATGTCAATTTTTGCAGATGATACCAAATTGTGTAAAGTTTTAAATGCGGAGGGGGATGCTGAGTCGCTTCAGAACGACTTAGTTAAATTAGAAGCTTGGGCAGCGAAATGGAGAATGCGCTTCAATACAGACAAGTGTAAGGTGGTAACAAGAACAAAAATAACACCTACCTACTAAATGGGGTAAAATTAGGGGATTCTGTACTGGAAAAGGACTTAGGTGTCCTCATAGATAGCAAACTAAGCAGTAGTACCCAAAGTAGGACTGCAGCAAAGAAGGCTTTATGCATAAAACGGGGAATTGATGCTAGGGACGAGAGTATTATACTCCCGTTATATAAATCACTTGTGAGGCCACACCTTGAATACTGTGTACAATTCTGGGCACCTTACTACAAAAAGGATATCCTGGAGCTAGAAAAGGTTCAAAGGCGGGTGACCAAACTAATTAAGGGTATGGAGACGCTGGAATACGAGGAAAGGCTTGCAGGACTAGGCATGTTTACACTGGAAAAGAGGAGATTAAGAGGGGACATGATCAACATTTACAAATATATAAGGGGACAATATACAGATCTTGCGCAGGACCTGTTTTTGGTTAGATCAACACAGAGAACTCGTGGACACTCGCTCAGGTTAGAGGAGAGGAGATTCCGCACAATACGGCGTAAAGGCTTTTTTACGGTAAGGACGATACGTGTTTGGAATTCCCTGCCTGAGGGAGTTGTAATGGCCAACTCAGTCAACACCTTTAAGAATGGGTTAGATAAATTCCTAATGGATAAGGATATCCAGGGTTACGGGGCATAGTCACGCACTATAGTTATTATAAAAAAGAGGGGTAAAACGTAACTGCAGTCATCAACTTCAGTCAAAATTTAATACAAAATAATCGTGCATAGGAGACAACAAATAGGTTGAACTCGATGGACAATTGTCTTTTTTCAACGTTAGATACTATGTTACTATGATTGGCTGATGAAATGTATGCATTAACAAGAAGGTGTATCTAATAATGTGATCTCAGAGCATATGGGTCAGTTCTGCTACAGTGGGGGGGGTTGGTCCACACCCCCTAATCTACATAAATTATAAGATGCCACACAACTGTGATTGAATACAATACACACTCCACAATGCAAATGTAGGTGCACTTCAGACACTCGGGGGCTGAAACAGTTATATGTCATCTGCCATTGACTGTTCACGTTGTGCATTTATCTGCCTGTTGTGGTAGGCTGGTTCTCCTCTCCCCGCCATAGGCTGCAAGCAGAATCCGCCTTCTCTGCGGTAACGCATGAAGCCTACGCTGTCACGATCCGGGTATCTGGACGCCATTTCTTACCCATCAGATGCCTCCTAAGGCTGGCTCAGCGCTCCAGGACCGGATCCCATCTGTTATCCTAATGTTCACATTCCTGCATCCTCTCCTGTCTCTCTGAGACGCTGTCACAGTAACGCCTTATTACATCTGGCATGGCGTCTCCCGCGGCCTCCGCCGCCGTCCCTGAGCTTCTGCATGCAGAGTGTCAGAGTGGCGATTACGTCAGCCGCGGCCTCCGCTGTGTCCGCGTGGTTGGATGTGCACTTGTCAGCCTGGCGTCTCCTGTCTCCAGTGGCCGGCGCCGCCATTACTGTTTTCATTACCACATGGATTACAAACCAAACTTCCCTCCAAGTGTCTGCATGGGCGCAGCCATCTTGGATTCTGTCAGCTGATCATTTCCTCCAATCTGTTGTCAGTATTGTTAATCTGCATAATTGCCTAGCCAATCCCTTCCTTGCTGCAGGTATAAATACACTGTGCCTGAGCAAGGAAGGCGTCAGTGCTTTGGTTGTCAAACCTAGTTCCTGTTTGTCTCTCTCCTGTGATTGTCTTCCAGGTTCCAGCTCCTGTCTCAAGACTTCCACCATAGAGACCCGCACCAGCATTCCACCTGCGGTGTAGCCTGACTCTCCAATCCATTGTGGATTCATCTGTTTCCAGCTACAACATTACCTGCTTCCAGCTCAGCTTCCAGCAGAGTACAGCTTCCCTTAAAGGGCCGGTGTCCTTTCTACACTTTACCACTCTCCACCGGTATTATTATTTCTCCGCTCTCAAGTTCTACATTTCAGTTCATATTTCATCGCTCCCAAGTTCATTTATTATTTAACTGGTTCCAGCCAGTATCCACTCCGTGCTAACAACAGTCTGGTTCCAGCCAGTATCCACAGCAGCTGTTTTATCTTCAGCAACCCAGCTTTCCCTGGAACACCAGCTGGCACAATCCTGGGTTATCTCCATTGCTACAGTCGGGCCTGGTAAGGACTTTCCATCTAGAAGATCATAAGAACTATCTCACACTACCAGTGCCCTGTGGCTCCTGCCATCCTGTAGTACCCAGGAACTGTATTTATTCTTTGCTGACTTTTACGTTTTCTTTTACTGCTGCTGTGTTGCGGAGTTGTCATAATAAACATCATTGACTTTTATCCAAGTTGTCGTGGTCACGCCTTCGGGCAGTTATTATTCATGTTACTTACATGTCCAGGGGTCTGATACAACCTCCCAGGTTCCGGTACATCTCAGCCCCTACAACTGAGGCTGCCTCCCGTCAGCTCAGGCCCTCAGTTGTGACAGTAAGCACTGACCTAATGAATCCAGCCGGAGACCAGGATCAAGCGGCCAGGCCGATGCAAGAACTGGCAGCCCGACTAGAACATCAGGAGGCTGCACAGGGCCACATCATCCGCTGTCTCCAGGATCTCTCTACTCGGCTGGATGGGATTCAGACAACTCTCCGTGGATCAGGCGCGTCTGGTGCGTCAACCACAGTGACTCCAGCTATAACCCCACCCACCTTACCCATTTCTGCTCCACGTCTTCATCTTCCAACGCCAGCAAAATTTGACGGATCTCCAAGATTCTGCAGGGGATTTCTCAACCAGTGTGAGATTCAGTTTGAGCTACAACCTGGCAATTTTCCCAGTGACCGTACAAAAATTGCCTACATTATTTCTCTTCTCAGTGGCTCAGCCCTTGATTGGGCATCACCGTTATGGGAGAGGTCCGACACCCTGCTATCTTCCTACACTGCCTTCGTGTCAACATTCAGGCGCATCTTCGACGAGCCAGGCCGGGTAACCTCAGCTTCATCCGAGATTCTCCGTTTACGCCAGGGGTCACGTACTGTAGGACAATATCTGATACAGTTCCAGATCCTGGCATCCGAACTGGCATGGAACGACGAGGCCCTGTATGCTGCATTCTGGCATGGCTTATCTGAGCGTATTAAAGATGAGTTAGCTACCAGAGACTTACCTTCTAAGTTAGATGAGCTAATCTCACTCTGCACGAAAGTTGATTTACGTTTCAGAGAGAGAGCAACTGAGCGTGGAAGATCATCTGCTCCAAAATCTTCTGCTCCTCCTCCTCGTCAACTGTCACCATCTAAAGATGAGCCCATGCAACTTGGCCGTTCCCGTTTAACTCCTGCTGAGCGCCGAAGACGTCTCTCCGAGTTTCTCTGTCTCTATTGTGCAGCTCCGTCTCACACCATTAATGCCTGTCCCAAACGTCCGGGAAACTCCAAATCCTAGCTCGCCAAGGAGAGGGCCGGCTAGGAGTAATGATCTCCTCTCCATCTCCTCAAGATTGTAATCTCCCAGTCTCGCTTCAAGTTGCTCAACGTTATCGGAACGTCATTGCCCTCCTTGATTCCGGAGCAGCTGGGAACTTTATTACCGAAGCCTATGTTAAACGGTGGTCCCTACCCACCGAGAGACTTCCTTCGTCCATTTCTTTAACTGCCGTGGATGGCAGCAAAATTTTTGATGCAGTCATTTCTTTAAGGACTCTACCAGTTCATCTGAGAGTGGGAGTTCTTCATTCCGAACTTATTTCTTTTTTAGTGATTCCAAGAGCCACACATCCTGTGGTCCTGGGCCTTCCATGGCTCCGTCTTCACAATCCTACAATTGATTGGACGACTACGCAAATCCTGGCATGGGGTTCCTCCTGTGCTGAGACATGTTTGTTTGTTTAAAGTATTGCCTGTCTGTTCTTCCTCCCCCAGGTCGTCTGATGTTCCACCTCCTCCATATCAAGATTTCACGGATGTGTTCAGTAAAGCTTCTGCTGATATCCTTCCTCCTCATAGAGAATGGGACTGTCCGATTGATCTCGTTCCAGGGAAGGTTCCACCTCGAGGCCGAACTTATCCGTTGTCTCTGCCTGAGACGCATTCTATGGAGGAATATATTAAAGAGAACCTAGCAAAGGGGTTCATTCGACCTTCTTCTTCTCCAGCCGGCGCAGGCTTCTTTTTTGTAAAAAAGAAAGATGGTGGTCTGCGGCCGTGCATCGACTACAGAGGTTTGAACGACATTACCATCAAGAACCGTTATCCTTTACCCCTGATTACTGAGCTCTTTGACAGAGTTAGCGGAGCTACCATCTTTACAAAGCTGGACTTGCGAGGTGCATACAATCTCATCCGGATCCGTGAGGGTGACGAGTGGAAGACCGCCTTTAACACCCGTGACGGACATTATGAGTACCTCGTCATGCCCTTCGGATTGAGCAATGCTCCAGCTGTCTTCCAGCATTTTGTCAATGAGATCTTCAGAGACATTCTATACCGTCATGTCGTGGTCTATCTAGACGATATCCTCATTTTTGCCAACGATTTAGAGGAACATCGTTTTTGGGTTAAAGAGGTTCTGTCCCGTCTCCGTGTCAATCATCTCTATTGCAAATTAGAAAAATGCGTCTTTGAAGTCAAGTCCATTCCGTTTCTAGGGTACATTGTGTCCGGTTCCGGACTAGAGATGGATCCTGAGAAACTACAAGCAATCCAAAATTGGCCGGTACCCTTAACCCTCAAAGGGGTCCAGAGGTTCTTAGGGTTCGCCAACTATTACCGAAAGTTTATACGAGACTTTTCCACCATTGTGGCGCCTATTACTGCTTTCACTAAGAAGGGTGCTAACCCGTCCAAGTGGTCTGAAGAAGCCATGCAAGCATTTCATCTTTTAAAACAAAGGTTCATCTCTGCGCCTGTTCTGAAACAGCCTGACATCGACTCTCCTTTCATCTTAGAGGTGGATGCCTCCTCCGTTGGAGTAGGAGCGGTGTTATCTCAGAGGGCTAAAGATGGCCTTTTACACCCTTGCAGTTTCTTCTCCCGGAAGTTCTCCCCAGCTGAGCGCAACTATGCCATTGGCGACCAGGAGTTGCTAGCCATCAAGCTCGCTCTAGAAGAGTGGAGGTATCTGTTGGAGGGAGCTTCTCATTCAATCACCATACTTACAGACCACAAGAACCTTTTATACCTGAAGGGCGCACAATGTCTCAACCCTCGTCAGGCCAGATGGGCACTTTTCTTTTCCAGGTTCGACTTTAAACTCCAGTTCTGTCCGGGCTCTCAGAATCGCAAGGCCGATGCCCTTTCCCGCTCATGGGAGCAAGAAAATGAGTCAGAGTCTTCAGACAAGCATCCTATTATAAATCCGTTGGCATTCTCCACGGTAGGGATGGACTCTACGCCCCCATCAGGGAAAAGTTTTGTGAAGCCGATGCTAAGGAAGAAGCTCATGCATTGGGCCCATGCTTCCCGTTTTGCCGGACATACAGGTATCCAAAAAACCCTGGAGTTTATCTCTAGGTCCTATTGGTGGCCAACTCTGAAAAAGGACATCTTGGAGTTTATTGCATCTTGCCCAAAGTGTGCCCAACATAAAGTATCCCGCCAGTCGCCTGCGGGGCAACTGGTTCCACTATCCGTTCCCCGTCGACCATGGACCCACTTGTCGATGGATTTCATTACAGACTTACCCATGTGCAACAAGTTCAATACCATCTGGGTGGTAGTTGACCGGTTCACCAAGATGGCACACTTCATTCCTCTCACCGGTCTTCCGTCAGCTTCCAAGTTGGCTCAAGTATTCATACAAGAGATCTTCCGACTCCACGGTCTTCCTGAAGAAATTATCTCAGATCGAGGAGTTCAATTCACAGCCAAATTCTGGCGAAGTTTATGTCAAGTCCTCCAAGTCAAGCTAAAGTTTTCCACGGCTTACCATCCTCAGACCAATGGTCAAACCGAGAGGGTGAATCAGGACTTGGAGGCCTTCCTCCGCATCTATGTGTCCTCCTCTCAAGATGACTGGGTTCAATTACTTCCCTGGGCCGAGTTCTGTCATAACAACCAGTATCATTCTTCATCTGCTTCAACACCATTCTTCACTAACTTTGGATTCCACCCTAAAGTTCCTGAGTTCCAACCGCTTCCAGCAACTTCTGTTCCCGCAGTGGATATCACCTTGCATCAGTTTGCCAATATCTGGAAGAGCGTACGATCAGCTCTGCTCAAGGCATCGTTCAGGTACAAGAAGTTTGCGGATAAGAAGCGTCGAGCAGTTCCTGCTCTCAAGGTGGGTGATCGGGTATGGTTATCCACGAAGAATTTGAGGTTAAGAGTTCCCAGTATGAAGTTTGCACCTCGCTATATCGGTCCTTTCAAGATTGAACAAGTCATCAATCCTGTTGCTTACAGACTCCAGTTGCCTCCCTTCTTAAAAATACCCAGGACATTCCATGTTTCCCTGTTGAAACCGCTGATCTTGAATCGGTTTCATTCCTCACTTCCTCCAACTCCGAAAGTCCAAACTCAACGAGGCGTTGAGTATGAAGTGGCCAAGATCCTGGACTCACGTCACCGTTACGGTCAACTACAGTATCTTATTGACTGGAAGGGTTACGGCCCTGAGGAATGTTCATGGACCAATGCTTCTGATGTCCATGCTCCTGCCTTGGTCCGGAGATTCCATTCCAAGTTTCCTCAAAAGCCAAAGAAGTGTCCTGGGGCCACTCCTAAAGGGGGGGGGTGCTGTCACGATCCGGGTATCTGGACGCCATTTCTTACCCATCAGATGCCTCCTAAGGCTGGCTCAGCGCTCCAGGACCGGATCCCATCTGTTATCCTAATGTTCACATTCCTGCATCCTCTCCTGTCTCTCTGAGACGCTGTCACAGTAACGCCTTATTACATCTGGCATGGCGTCTCCCGCGGCCTCCGCCGCCGTCCCTGAGCTTCTGCATGCAGAGTGTCAGAGTGGCGATTACGTCAGCCGCGGCCTCCGCTGTGTCCGCGTGGTTGGATGTGCACTTGTCAGCCTGGCGTCTCCTGTCTCCAGTGGCCGGCGCCGCCATTACTGTTTTCATTACCACATGGATTACAAACCAAACTTCCCTCCAAGTGTCTGCATGGGCGCAGCCATCTTGGATTCTGTCAGCTGATCATTTCCTCCAATCTGTTGTCAGTATTGTTAATCTGCATAATTGCCTAGCCAATCCCTTCCTTGCTGCAGGTATAAATACACTGTGCCTGAGCAAGGAAGGCGTCAGTGTTTTGGTTGTCAAACCTAGTTCCTGTTTGTCTCTCTCCTGTGATTGTCTTCCAGGTTCCAGCTCCTGTCTCAAGACTTCCACCATAGAGACCCGCACCAGCTTTCCACCTGCGGTGTAGCCTGACTCTCCAATCCATTGTGGATTCATCTGTTTCCAGCTACAACATTACCTGCTTCCAGCTCAGCTTCCAGCAGAGTACAGCTTCCCTTAAAGGGCCGGTGTCCTTTCTACACTTTACCACTCTCCACCGGTATTATTATTTCTCCGCTCTCAAGTTCTACATTTCAGTTCATATTTCATCGCTCCCAAGTTCATTTATTATTTAACTGGTTCCAGCCAGTATCCACTCCGTGCTAACAACAGTCTGGTTCCAGCCAGTATCCACAGCAGCTGTTTTATCTTCAGCAACCCAGCTTTTCCTGGAACACCAGCTGGCACAATCCTGGGTTATCTCCATTGCTACAGTCGGGCCTGGTAAGGACTTTCCATCTAGAAGATCATAAGAACTATCTCACACTACCAGTGCCCTGTGGCTCCTGCCATCCTGTAGTACCCAGGAACTGTATTTATTCTTTGCTGACTTTTACGTTTTCTTTTACTGCTGCTGTGTTGCGGAGTTGTCATAATAAACATCATTGACTTTTATCCAAGTTGTCGTGGTCACGCCTTCGGGCAGTTATTATTCATGTTACTTACATGTCCAGGGGTCTGATACAACCTCCCAGGTTCCGGTACATCTCAGCCCCTACAACTGAGGCTGCCTCCCGTCAGCTCAGGCCCTCAGTTGTGACATACACAAGCCGTAACGGCAGCTTCTGAGCTTTATTGAATCTTCCCCTAAGACAATAATTAAATATCTGTTGAACTCTGCAAACACATGTTTTATAAACTCACTCGTAGTATAACGATGAGGTTCTTGATGCACATTTTGATCAGATTCTGGATGCCAGCCTGCCGTGAGTAAGCGCCCTTTTCTCTGACGTCCTAGTGGATGCTGGGGACTCTGTAAGGACCATGGGGAATAGCGGCTCCGCAGGAGACTGGGCACAGCTAAGAAAGATTTAGGACTACCTGGTGTGCACTGGCTCCTCCCACTATGACCCTCCTCCAGACTTCAGTTAGAATCCTGTGCCCGGCTGAGCTGGATGCACACTAGGGGCTCTCCTGAGCTCCTAGAGAGAAAGTATATTTTAGGTTTTTTATTTTACAGTGAGATCTGCTGGCAACAGACTCACTGCAACGAGGGACTAAGGGGAGAAGAAGCGAACCTACCTAACTGGTGGTAGCTTGGGCTTCTTAGGCTACTGGACACCATTAGCTCCAGAGGGATCGACCGAATGGAACCGGCCATTGGTGTTCGGTCCCGGAGCCGCGCCGCCGGCCCCCTTACAGAGCCAGAAGCAAGAAGAATCCGGAAAATCGGCGGCAGAAGACATCAGTCTTCACCAAGGTAGCGCACAGCACTGCAGCTGTGCGCCATTGCTCCTCATACACACTTCACACTCCGGTCACTGAGGGTGCAGGGCACTGGGGGGGGGGGGGGCGCCCTGAGAAGCAATAAAAACACCTTGGCTGGCAAATATATCACAATATATAGCCCCAGAGGCTATATATGTGATAAATACCCCTGCCAGAATCCATAAAAAAGCGGGAGAAAAGTCAGCCGAAAAAGGGGCGGAGCTATCTCCCTCAGCACACTGGTGCCATTTCTCCCTCACAGCTCCGCTGGAAGGAAGCTCCCTGGCTCTCCCCTGCAGTCTACACTACAGAAAGGGTAAAAAAGAGAGGGGGGGCACTAAATTTAGGCGCAATATACATATAGCAGCTATAAGGGGATATAATTTAGTTAATCCCTGATTTATATAGCGCTCTGGTGTGTGCTGGCATACTCTCTCTCTGTCTCCCCAAAGGGCTTTGTGGGGTCCTGTCTTCTGTCAGAGCATTCCCTGTGTGTGTGCGGTGTGTCGGTACGGCTGTGTCGACATGTTTGATGAGGAGACTTATGTGGAGGAGGAGCAGGTGCCTATAAATGTGTTGTCACCCCCTGCGGGGCAGACACCTGAGTGGATGGACTTGTGGAAGGAATTACGCGAAAGTGTCGACTCCTTACATAAAAAAATTTGACGACATGCCAAATGCGGGGCAGCCGGCTTCTCAGCCCGTGCCTGCCCAGACGTCTCAAAGGCCATCAGGGGCTCTAAAACGCCCACTACCTCAGATGGCAGACACAGATGTCGACACGGATACTGATACCAGTGTCGACGACGAAGAGACTAATGTAATGTCCAATAGGGCCAATCGTTATATGATTGAGGCAATGAAAAATGTTTTACACATTTCTGAGGTGACCCCAGGTACCACAAAAAAGGGTATTATGTTTGGAGAGAAAAAACTACCAGTAGTTTTTCCCCCTTCTGAAGAATTGAATGAAGTGTGTGAACTAGCGTGGGCTTCCCCCGATAAAAAAATTGGTAATTTCAAAAAAATTACTAATGGCGTACCCTTTCCCGCCAGAGGATAGATCACGTTGGGAAAACACCCCCTAGGGTGGATAAAGCACTTACGCGCTTATCAAAAAAGGTGGCACTGCCGTCCCAGGATACGGCCGCCCTAAAGGAACCTGCTGACAGAAAGCAGGAGGCTCTCCAGAAAGCTATTTATACACACACTGGTATTATACTGAGACCAGCTATTGCCTCAGCATGGATGTGCAGTGCTGCAGCTGCATGGTCAGACTCCCTGTCAGAAAACATTGACACCCTAGACAGGGACACTATATTGCTAAACGTAGAGCATATTAAAGACGCTGTCTTTTACATAAGAGATGCACAGAGGGATATTTGCCGGCTGGCATCAAAAATAAGTGCACTGTCCATTTGTGCCAGGAGAGGGTTATGGACCCGGCAGTGGACAGGTGATGCAGATTCTAAAAGGCACATGGAAGTTTTGCCTTATAAGGGTGAGGAGTTGTTCGGGGATGGTCTTTCAGACTTAGTGTCCACAGCAACAGCTGGGAAGTCAGCATTTTTGCCACATGTCCCCTCACAACCAAAGAGAGCACCGTATTATCAGGTGCAGTCCTTTCGCCCCCAAAAGAGCAGACGGGGTAGAGGCGCATCCTTTCTGCCCAGAGGCAGAGGTAGGGGAAAAAAGCTGCAGCATACAGCCACTTCCCAGGAACAAAAGTCCTCCCCCGCTTCTTCTGCTAAGTCCGCTGCATGACGCTGGGGCTCAGGTACGGTGGGGGGCCATCTCAAAAACTTCAGCAATCAGTGGGCTCGCTCACAGGTAGATCCCTGGATCCTACAAGTGGTATCTCAGGGGTACAGGCTGGAATTCGAGACATCCCCCCCCCCCCCCCCCCCCGCCGTTTCCTCAAATCTGCCTTACCAACGACTCCTTCAGAAAGGGAGGCTGTGTTAGAGGCAATTCACAAGCTGTATTCCCAGCAGGTGATAGTCAAGGTGCCCCTACTTCAACAAGGACGGGGTTACTATTCCACAATGTTTGTGGTACCGAAACCGGACGGTTCGGTGAGACCCATTTTAAATTTGAAATCCTTGAACACATATTTAAGAAAATTCAAGTTCAAGATGGAATCGCTCCGGGCGGTTATTGCAAGCCTGGAAGAGGGAGATTACATGGTATCTCTGGACATCAAGGATGCTTACCTGCATGTCCCCATTTACCATCCTCACCAGGAGTACCTCAGATTTGTGGTACAGGATTGTCATTACCAATTCCAGACGTTGCCGTTCGGCCTGTCCAGGGCACCGAGGGTATTTACCAAGGTAATGGCCGAAATGATGATACTCCTTCGGAAAAAGGGAGTTTTAATTATCCCATACTTGGACGATCTCCTGATAAGGGCGAGGTCCAGAGAGCAGTTGTTGGTCGACGTAGCATTATCTCAGGAGGTGCTACACCAGCACGGTTGGATTCTGAATATTCCAAAGTCTCAGCTGGTTCCGGCGACACGTCTACTGTTCCTGGGGATGATTCTGGACACAGTCCAGAAAAAAAGTGTTTCTCCCAGAGGAGAAAGCCAAGGAGCTGTCATCTCTAGTGAGAGGCCTCCTGAAACCAAAACAGGTGTCAGTGCATCATTGCACGCGAGTCCTGGGAAAGATGGTAGCTTCCTACGAAGCGATTCCATTCGGCAGGTTCCATGCCAGAACCTTTCAGTGGGACCTGTTGGACCAATGGTCCGGATCGCATCTTCAAATGCATCGGTTGATAACCCTGTCTCCAAGGACCAGGGTGTCTCTGCTGTGGTGGCTGCAGAGTGCTCATCTCAGAGAGGGTCGCAGTTTCGGCATACAGGACTGGGTCCTGGTGACCACGGATGCCAGCCTTCGGGGCTGGGGTGCAGTCACACGGGGAATAAACTTCCAAGGACTTTGGTCAAGTCAGGAGACTTCCCTACACATAAATGTTCTGGAACTGAGGGCCATTTACAATGCCCTAAGTCAAGCACAGCCCCTGCTTCAAAACCAGCCGGTTCTGATCCAGTCAGACAACATCACGGCAGTCGCCCATGTAAATCGACAGGGCGGCACAAGAAGCAGGACGGCGATGGCAGAAGCCACAAGGATTCTCCGATGGGCGGAAAATCACGTGTTAGCACTGTCAGCAGTGTTCATTCCGGGAGTGGACAACTGGGAAGCAGACTTCCTCAGCAGGCACGACCTCCTCCCGGGAGAGTGGGGACTTCATCCAGAAGTCTTCCAACTGATTGTAAACCGTTGGGAAAAGCCACAGGTGGACATGATGGCGTCCCGCTTAAACAAAAAGCTAGAAAAATATTGCACCAGGTCAAGATACCCTCAGGCGATAGCTGTGGACACTCTAGTGACACCGTGGGTGTACCGGTCGGTTTATGTGTTCCCTCCTCTTCCTCTCATACCCAAGGTACTGAGGATAATAAAGAAAAGAGGAGTAAGAACTATTCTCATTGTTCCAGATTGGCCAAGAAGGTCTTGGTACCCGGAACTTCAAGAATTAATCTCAGAGGACCCATGGCCTCTGCCGCTCAGACAGGACCTGCTGCTGCAGGGGCCCTGTCTGTTCCAAGACTTACCGCGGCTGCGTTTAACGGCATGGCGGTTGAACACCGGATCCTAAAAGAAAAGGGTATTCCGGAGGAAGTAATTCCTACGCTTATTAAAGCTAGAAAAGATGTAACCGTACAACATTATCACCGCATATGGCGAAAATATGTTGCGTGGTGTGAGGCCAGGAAGGCCCCAACGGAGGAATTCCAGCTAGGTCGATTTCTGCACTTCCTACAGTTAGGGGTGACTATGGGCCTAAAACTGGGTTCCATTAAGGTCCAGATTTCGGCTCTGTCGATTTTCTTCCAAAAAGAACTGGCTTCACTGCCTGAAGTTCAGACATTTGTCAAGGGAGTGCTGCATATTCAGCCTCCTTTTGTGCCTCCAGTGGCACCGTGGGACCTCAACGTGGTGTTGGGTTTCCTAAAGTCACATTGGTTTGAGCCACTCAAAACCGTGGATTTAAAATATCTCACGTGGAAAGTGGTCATGCTTTTGGCCTTGGCTTCGGCAAGGCGTGTGTCAGAATTGGCGGCTTTGTCATGTAAAAGCCCCTATTTGATTTTCCATATGGATAGGGCAGAATTGAGGACTCGTCCCCAGTTTCTTCCTAAGGTGGTATCAGCTTTTCACTTGAACCAACCTATCGTGGTGCCTGCGGCTACTAGGGACTTGGAGGACTCTCAAGTTACTGGACGTAGTCAGGGCCTTGAAAATTTATGTTTCCAGGACGGCTGGAGTCAGGAAGACTGACTCGCTATTTATCCTGTATGCACCAAACAAGATGGGTGCTCCTTCTTCAAAGCAGACTATTGCTCGCTGGATTTGTAGCACAATTCAGCTTGCACATTCTGTGGCTGGCCTGCCGCAGCCTAAATCTGTAAAAGCCCATTCCACGAGGAAAGTGGGCTCTTCTTGGGCGGCTGCCCGAGGGGTCTCGGCTTTACAACTTTGCCGAGCTGCTACTTGGTCAGGGGCAAACACGTTTGCAAAATTCTACAAATTTGATACCCTGGCTGAGGAGGACCTTGAGTTCTCTCATTCGGTGCTGCAGAGTCATCCGCACTCTCCCGCCCGTTTGGGAGCTTTGGTATAATCCCCATGGTCCTTACGGAGTCCCCAGCATCCACTAGGACGTCAGAGAAAATACGATTTTACTCACCGGTAAATCTATTTCTCGTAGTCCGTAGTAGTAGTAGTGGATGCTGGGCGCCCGTCCCAAGTGCGGACTGTCTGCAATACTTGTATATAGTTATTGTTAACTACAAGGGTTATTGTTGAGCCATCTTTTGAGAGGCTCTGTTGTGTTCATACTGTTAACTGGGTATATTATCACGAGTTATACGGTGTGATTGGTGTGGCTGGTATGAGTCTTACCCGGGATTCAAAATCCTTCCTTATTGTGTCAGCTCTTCCGGGCACAGTATCCTTACTGAAGTCTGGAGGAGGGTCATAGTGGGAGGAGCCAGTGCACACCAGGTAGTCCTAAATCTTTCTTAGCTGTGCCCAGTCTCCTGCGGAGCCGCTATTCCCCATGGTCCTTACGGAGTCCCCAGCATCCACTACGGACTACGAGAAATAGATTTACCGGTGAGTAAAATCGTATTTTTAAGATGGAGTCCTACACTAACATATCCTGATTATATTGTACTTTGTGCTTTTGAGTTTTTGCCGAGTTAAATACTGTCCTTGTTTTGTTTCAGTACGTTACGTGGACAAATGACAAAACCCTGGGAGGAATTGATGGCTGTTTGTCCAAAATTAACGCTGCTGATCCAGATTTTGGTAGCTACCTTTATTTCTGCCTGGTCCAAGTTTTAATTGTGTAACTTTAGATGGAGATGTATTTAAGTGAATATTAGGGGGGCGTTGCATACCTCATAATAATGTCTCTCCTCCAGCTTCTATGACTTTTCAGCTGCCTTATGAATGAAATGCGGCACTTCTATGTGCTGCCTAAACACAGTTAACCAGTATTGTAGCTCCCCGATCCATATCCTTATTCCTTCTCGGCTCCCCAAAGGCTTGTTCTTTTTCACTGTTTGCTACAAACCTGCTTTTCTTAGCAAATACACCCTGACATTTTATGTATGCATCACATGTAAAAGCTTTGTTTAACCTGGAGGCTAAAGCCAAAAAAACAACAAATGCTTTCACACCATCCTATCGTATTACCAGTTTGGGGTCGCGAATGAAAAATTGGACAGAGATCTCTAATATATTCCCCATTGACATTCATGCAAAGGTCATAAACCAAATGGTTCCTTTTCTTGTAGTTCACGTATTTGAAATGCAAGTTACAGTATGATTTGTTTCGACTGAATCCTACCATCCCAGCATATACTGTAGCAGTATGGTGTATTTACTTTAACGTCTGTCGCGTTTGGGCAAGCCGGACCAGTCATCCAATCGCAGCTGCTGTTTTGCATATTTTTGTAAAGTATCTCCTCCTCTGCAGCGGAATACAGTCACGTTTTTCTCTCTTCCAGTAATGGGACACGTCGTGGCTAATGGATTGGAACTGATCGGCACAGGTCGGTCACCATTAATTGATAAGGAATTGGCAAATAGTTTGAAAGTAATGGCCGATTTGTCCAAGGCGCAACCTCTGACCGAATGGGAACGTTTACACGTAGCTGCACTTGAGACCTTCGCCAAAGGGTAATGGGTGATATTTACTGTAATCATTTTCATAGCTGGTATGATTTATTTTTATTTTTTTTTTGTAACCAAAAATGAACTCCTTAGGGCAGTGGTTTCCAAACTTTTTAGAATCACGGCGCCCTAGAATATCAGAATTTTTTTCACGGCACCCCTAGGCCAAAAATTTCTTATTGAGAAATTTAGAAAGAAATATTACATTAAGTAGATCGCGTTTATATGTCATCCTTAGGGTCAGTTGTGTGGTGAGGGACAAGATTTGCTTCTGTTTAGCCACATATTTTATGACTGGCAGCCACCAGCACTGGTTTTGCCTATTATACTGACCCTGAATAATTTGAATTGGTCCTGGACCACCAACCCAGGGCACCCCTGCAAGTGTCCCGAGGCACCCCAGGGAGCCATGGCACACAGTTTGGGAACCTCTGCCTTAGGGGTTATTTAGGGAAGCGCAAGCCTGCAGGACAAATGCATTTTTTTCTGACCTCATTTTTGTACAAGGTGACACTGTGATGGGGGAAACACCTGGATTTGCTGGCCCAGCTGGTGACATCAGCAGTGGAAAGGATTTCACCGGCTGATGGGAAGCGTTGGGATCACTGGGGGCATTTATTGAGGTATATGGAGGAATATGAGTGAAAAAAGTAACTGTTCATTTGGAGGACCAGAACAGAGCGGTCATATCTACAGCGGTGCTACCTGCTTGTCAGGAGGCGCTACGGCCTATTACACCCCCGCACAAGTTCTTGTTTATACCGACACTTCAGAAGTGATTGTGCGTCATATTCTTTCAATGAGCCCATTGTTCAACTTCCAGCTGCACTTTCACGGAAGAATACATCTGCAGCCTTTCACTTGTTGTAAATATATAAAACAAAGAAACACTCAGACTGATGGGGGCACATAAAAAGGCACCACGGAACCGCATTTGTCTTTATTGACCCATGCAATTGGTTTTATGTTGATGGCTTTAACACACTTGGGGCGATTCGTATGTAAGGGTTTGGAATTTGGCGCAAGTGCCGCGAATATGCCAATTTATGTGCAATATTCTAAGACCATTTTTAAATCTAATACAAAGAAATAAATGTACAGCGCTAAAAACTGGATATGGAATACTAAGTATATTTTAATACATAAAAGTTGGTTGCAACAAATAAACAACTATTATTAAAAATAGAAGGAATGTTGAATTAAAATTACAACATTAGGGCAAGCACAGTCATTTCTTTGGTAAATTACCCAATAGGGGAGCCGGGCATATTCATATACAGTAAGTCCTTGGAAAAGTGCCACAGTCCTGGGGATAAATTCAATACTGCCAAGTCACAGTCCACATGAAGTTAAGAAACAGACCTTTGAATGCTTGGTTCCTGGACAAAGCTTAGTCCTCTTGAAAGCTAGGTCTTGTGCACCTTTGCAGATGACTGGAGATTCCCCGTTTGTGCAAACTGATGGACTTCTAGGCGTATTCCAGGTATGGATGGAAAATCACTGCTGTCCGGCTCCTTTAAAGACCTAGCTTTCAATAGGACTAAGCTTTGTCCAGGAACCAAGCATTCAAAGGTCTGTTTCTTAACTTCATGTGGACTATGACTTGGCAGTATTGAATTTATCCCCAGGACTGTGGCACTTTTCCAAGGACTTACTGTATATGAATATGCCCGGCTCCCCTATTGGGTGATTTACCAAAGAAATTACTGTGCTTGCCCTAATGTTGTCATTTTAATTCAACATTCCTTCTATTTTTAATAATAGTTGTTTATTTGTTGCAACCAACTTTTATGTATTAAAATATACTTAGTATTCCATATCCAGTTTTTAGCGCTGTACATTTATTTATTCGTATTGCTCTTCTCAGGGACTAACTATCCCTTCAAACAGCTGCTCAAAGGTAAAGCATCTCATTTATTTGCGCCGGGCAAATTACTTAGGTAATTTCCTTTTGCATTTTTAAATCTAAACCTGGTTAGTTTTGCTTTAAAAAAAATAATTAAAAATTAAAAAAAAAGACTTCCGGGTACGGCGCCGATGCGTGCAGCAGCAGCAGTGTGAGCTCCGTGTGCCGCCCCAGCCCGCGCTAACTCTCACGCTGCACATAGCGACACAGCCTGCTCCCAGACCCCTCACTTGCCTGTGAGAATACCTCTGGCACCTGATGGAACGCTTTCTGGCCGCCCCAGAAGCGGCTAAACCCCTTAAACAACGTTCTGCAAAAACGAAAGGGGATTCCAAGATGGCCGCCGGACAGCAGACACAGCCGCAGCAGCAGCCAGTACACACAGAACGTGAGTTACATACCTTATCTGACTCCTCTGTGAACACAGTTCTCTCTGCACATGCTGTCCCCTCAACACAGAAGTCTAATAAGACCACAGAACAGACTGAAGGCCCCATTACATACTCTGACATGGTAAAGGCAATTCAGGACTCCATTAACCCTATCATGGAATCTCATGCTGCAAAAGTCACGCAGGCAGTACATGACATCAAATCACAGTTTAAACAGCTTTCCAAACGGGTGCAAGCTAACGAACAACGCCTTGGGGAAACTTTTCATGACGTCGCTGATTTAAAGGAACAGTGCGCCTTTCTCCAGAAATCCCATTACCAGCTTCTTAATAAGGTCGACGATCTCGAGAACAGATCACGTCGAAATAACCTAAGAGTGGTTGGGCTGCCTGAGACACTTAAAGGGCCAGCACTCTTTTCCTTCATACAAGACACGCTGCCTGATCTGCTTGACATTCAAGATTCCTGCGCAGGTATGATTGTGGAGAGGGCCCATCGTATTGGTCCGGCAAGGTCTACACAGGATTCCCGACCCCGGGCCGTTATATTCCGTTGTTTGAACTACATCCATAAAGACACTATCTGGTCTGCGTCTCGACGTAAGCGGAATTTACAATGGAACGACGTGAGGATTTTTATCTTCCAAGATTATTCGGCAGAGGTGGCCAGGGCACGGCGTGAATTCACCCCACTTTGTTCCCGCCTAGTCAAAGCAAATAGAAAATTTGCCCTCATATACCCGGCCCGATTGCGTCTGTTCAAAGGATCTTCATTTACCGACTTCTCCACCGTGGCTGATGCGGAAGCATATATGTTGGAAGAGGAGAACGGCCGTTCTTCACTACACCTGCCTTCAACGGACTCGACTTCTGATTGTTAACCACGGTTGCAGAGTTCCTTGGCGTGGTTCTATCCTACTTTAATGGCGATTACTTTATTGCTTTAATAAGCCTGTTTATGTTATAGCCGTTACTCACTAGAGGTTCTTGAAATTGATTGTAGGAGGAGGCGCCTCTCTTACCGATTTAATTGCTAGGTCGGGTGCCATTTCACCGTTTAATCCCATTCTAAATGGGATGCTCACTTTAAGGCGCCTTACAACCTAAAATTCTCCGTATGTTGTTTTTAGTTATGTTTTGTTTATGCCATATATAAGCTATGCTTACTGTTTCACAGTACCAGGGCTGGGGCAAGCCTGGAGCTCTTATCTGGTTCCCCATTTGGCGAACTATAGGTTTATTTAAATTATTTTTGTGCCCGAAGTGCACTTTTGATGTTCACCTCTCGATCCACTTTTTCTGGATCCTCTGCTTTACTTCTCCCCACCCTCTCCACCCATTGTTCTCTCCTCTATGTGTCTTGTCCTGTTGCTTCTATTTGTCCAAGCTAGCAATGTATTTGGTAGATATGACAGTATTGGTTTTACTTATTGCCATAACTCGTACCTCTTTTCAACAGTATTATGACCAGTTTAAAAATTGGCACATATAATGTAGGTGGTTTCCACTCCCCCATAAAGAGGAAGAAAATCCTACTTTACTTGTCTAAACTGCATGTAGACGTTGCATTCCTCCAGGAGTCTCATCTCCTTCCCCCTGAGATTGACAAACTCAATTGCCTGGGCTGGAGAGTCTTGGCGTCCGCCCCATTTACTGCCAAGGCCCGTGGGGTTCTCATATTGATTAGGCGCTCAGTCCAGGTAGACCTTCATTCCTCCCAATCTGATCCCGAAGGCAGATTCCTCATTGTAGACGTCACTCTAGAGGACTCACGTTTTCTCTATCGTCCTAGTGGATGCTGGGGTTCCTGAAAGGACCATGGGGAATAGCGCACACAAAAAGTAAAGCTTTAGGATCAGGTGGTGTGCACTGGCTCCTCCCCCTATGACCCTCCTCCAAGCCTCAGTTAGATTTTTGTGCCCGGCCGAGAAGGGTGCAATCTAGGTGGCTCTCCTAAAGAGCTGCTTAGAAAAGTTTAGCTTAGGTTTTTTATTTTACAGTGAGTCCTGCTGGCAACAGGATCACTGCAACGAGGGACTTAGGGGAGAAGAAGTGAACTCACCTGCGTGCAGGATGGATTGGCTTCTTGGCTACTGGACATTAGCTCCAGAGGGACGATCACAGGTACAGCCTGGATGGTCACCGGAGCCTCGCCGCCGGCCCCCTTGCAAATGCTGAAACGAGAAGAGGTCCAGAATCGGCGGCAGAAGACTCCTCAGTCTTCTTAAGGTAGCGCACAGCACTGCAGCTGTGCGCCATTTTCCTCTCAGCACACTTCACACGGCAGTCACTGAGGGTGCAGGGCGCTGGGAGGGGGGCGCCCTGGGAGGCAAATGAAAACCTTTTTTGGCTAAAAATACCTCACATATAGCCTCCGGGGGCTATATGGAGATATTTAACCCCTGCCAGAATCCGTTAAGAGCGGGAGACGAGGCCGCCGAAAAAGGGGCGGGGCCTATCTCCTCAGCACACAGCGCCATTTTCCCTCACAGAAAGGCTGGAGGGAAGGCTCCCAGGCTCTCCCCTGCACTGCACTACAGAAACAGGGTTAAAACAGAGAGGGGGGGCACTAATTTGGCGTTAGAAATATATAAAAAAGATGCTATAAGGGAAAACACTTATATAAGGTTGTCCCTATATAATTATAGCGTTTTTGGTGTGTGCTGGCAAACTCTCCCTCTGTCTCTCCAAAGGGCTAGTGGGTCCTGTCCTCTATCAGAGCATTCCCTGTGTGTGTGCTGTGTGTCGGTACGTGTGTGTCGACATGTATGAGGACGATGTTGGTGAGGAGGCGGAGCAATTGCCTGTAATGGTGATGTCACTCTCTAGGGAGTCGACACCGGAATGGATGGCTTATTTAGGGAATTACGTGATAATGTCAACACGCGCCAAGGTCGGTTGACGACATGAGACGGCCGACAAACAATTAGTACCGGTCCAGACGTCTCAAAAACACCGTCAGGGGTTTTAAAACGCCCGTTTACTTTAGTCGGTCGACACAGACACAGACAGGGACACTGAATCCAGTGTCGACGGTGAATAAACAAACGTATTCCTTATTAGGGCCACACGTTAAGGGCAATGAAGGAGGGTTACATATTTCTGATACTACAAGTACCACAAAAGAGGGTATTATGTGGGATGTGAAAAAACTACCGTAGTTTTTCCTGAATCAGATAAATTAAATGAAGTGTGTGATGATGCGTGGGTTCCCCCCGATAGAAAATATGGGCGGTATACCCTTTCCCGCCAGAAGTTAGGGCGCTTTGGGAAACACCCCTTAGGGTGGATAAGGCGCTCACACGCTTATCAGAACAAGTGGCGGTACCGTCTATAGATAGGGCCGTCCTCAAGGAGCCAGCTGACAGGAGGCTGGAAAAATATCATAAAAAGTATATACACACATACTGGTGTTATACTGCGACCAGCGATCGCCTCAGCCTGGATGGGCAGAGCTGGGGTGGCTTGGTCGGATTCCCTGACTAAAAATATAGAGCATTTAAAGGATGTATTTCTATATATGCGAGATGCACAGAGGGATATTTGCACTCTGGCATCAAGAGTAAGTGCGATGTCCATATCTGCCAGAAGATGTTTATGGACACGACAGTGGTCAGGTGATGCAGATTCCAAACGGCACAAAGGTGTATTGCCGTATAAAGGAAGAGGAGTTATTTGGGGTCGGTCCATCGGACCTGGTGGCCACGGCAACTGCTGGAAAATCCACCGTTTTTACCCTAAGTCACATCTCTGCAGAAAAAGACACCGTCTTTTCAGCTTCAGTCCTTTCGTCCCTATAAGAGTCATATCTGCCCAGGGATAGAGGAAAGGGAAGAAGACTGCAGCAGGCAGCCCATTCCCAGGAACAGAAGCGTTCCACCGCTTCTGACAAGCTCTCAGCATGACGCTGAGACCGTACAGGACCCCTGGATCCTACAAGTAGTATCCCAGGGGTACAGTTTGGAATGTCGAGACGTTTCCCCTGCGCAGGCTCCTGAAGTCTGCTTTACCAAGGTCTCCCTCCGACAAGGAGGCAGTATGGGAAAAAATTCACGAGCTGTATTCCCAGCAGGTGATAATTAAATTACCCCTCCTACAACAAGAAAAGGGGTATTATTCCACACTATATTGTGGTACTGAAGCCAGAAGGCTAGGTGAGACCTATTCTAAATCTAAAAAAATTTGAACACTTACAAAGGTTCAAATCAAGATGGAGTCACTCAGAGCAGTGATAACGAACCGGGAAGTAGGGGACTATCTGGTGTCCCGAGACATCAGGGATGCTTACCTCCATGTCCCAAATTTGCCCTTATCACTAAGGGTACCTTAGGTTCGTGGTACAGAACTGTCACTATCAGTTTCAGACGCTGCCGTTTGGATTGTCTACGGCACCCCGGGTCTTTACCAAGGTAATGGCCGAAATTATGGTTCTTCTTCGAAGAAAAGGCGTCTTAATTATCCCTTACTTGGACGATCTCCTGATAAGGGCAAAGTCCAGGGAACAGTTGGAGGTCGGAGTAGCACTATCTCGGATACTGTTACAACAGCAGGGGTGGATTCTAAATATTCCAAAATCGCAGCTGATCCCGACAACAAGTCTCCTGTGCTTAGGGATGATTCTGGACACAGTCCAGAAAAAGGTGTTTCTCCCGGAAGAGAAAGCCAGGGAGTTATCCGAGCTAGTCAGGAACCTCCTAAAATCAGTGCATCATTGCACAAGGGCCATGGTAAAAAAATGGTGACTTCCTTCGAAGCAATTCCAGTCGGCAGATTTCATGCAAGAACTTTTCAGTGGGATCTGCTGGACAAATAGTCCGGATCGCATCTTCAGATGCATCAGCGGATAACCCTATATCCAAGGACAAGGGTGTCTCTCCTGTGGTGGTTACAGAGTGCTCATCTTCTAGAGGGCCGCAGATTCGGCATTCAGTTTTGGATGTTGGTGACCACGGAGGCCAGCCCGAGAGGCTGGGGAGCAGTCACACAAGGAAAAAATTTCCAGGGAGTGTGATCAAGTCTGGAGATTTTTCTCCACATAAATATAGCTAAGGGTAAATTTATAATGCTCTAAGCTTAGCAAGACCTCTGCTTCAAGGTCAGCCGGTATTGATCCAGTGGGATAAAACATCACGGCAGTCGCCCACGTAAATAGACAGGGCGGCACAAGAAGCAGGAGGGCAGTGGCAAAAACTGCAAGGACTTTTCGCTGGGCGGAAAATCATGTGATAGCACTGTCAGCAGTGTTTCATTCCGGGAATGGAAACTGGGAAGCAGACTTCCTCAGTAGGCACGACCTCCACCCGGCAGAGTGGGAACTTCATGGGGAAGTTTTCCACATAATTGTAAACCGTTGGGAATTACCAAAGGTGGACATGATGGCGTCCCGTCTGAACAAAAAAAACGGGACAGGTATAGCGCCAGGTTAAGAGACCCTCAGGCAATAGCTGTGGACGTTCTGGTAACACCGTGGGTGTACCAGTCGGTGTATGTGTTCCATCCTCTGCTTTTCATACCTAAGGTACTGAGAATTATAAGACGTAGAGGAGTAAGAACTATACTCATGGCTCCGGATTGGCCAAGAAGGACTTGGTACCCGGAACTTCAAGAGATGCTCACAGAGGACTTATGGCCTCTGCCGCTAAGAAGGGACTTGTTTCAGCAAGTACCATGTCTGTTCCAAGACTTACCGCAGCTGCGTTTGACGGCATGGCGGTGGAACGCCGGATCCTAAGGGAAAAGGCATTCAGGAAGAGGTCATTCCTACCCTGGTCAAAGCCAGAAAGGAGGTGACCGCACAACATTATCACCACATGTGGCGAAAATATGTTGCGTGGTGTGAGGCCAGGAAGGCCCCACGAAGAAATTTCAACTCGGTCGATTCCTGCATTTCTTGCAAACAGGAGTGTCTATGGGCCTCAAATTGGGGTCCATTAAGGTTCAAATTTCGGCCCTGTCGATTTTTCTTACAGAAAGAATTGGCTTCAGTTCCTGAAGTCCAGAAGTTTGTCAAGGGAGTATTGCATATACAACCCCCTTTTGTGCCTCCAGTGGCACTGTGGGATCTCAACGTAGTTCTGGGATTCCTCAAAACACATTGGTTTAAAACCAGTCAAATCTGTGGATTTGAAGCATCTCACATGGAAAGTGAACATGCTCTTGGACCTGGCCTGGACCAGGCGAGTGTCAAATTGGTGGGTTTTTTCTCAAAAAAGCCCATATCTGTTTGTCCATTCGGACAGGGCAGAGCTGCGGACTCGTCCCCAGTTCTCTCCCTAAGGTGGTGTCAGTGTTTCACCTGAACCAGCTTATTGTGGTGTCTTGCGCCTACTAGGGACTTGGAGGACTCCAAGTTGCTAGATGTGGTCAGGGCCCTGAAAATATAGGTTCCAGGACGGCTGGAGTCAGGAAAACTGACTTGCTGTTATCCTGTATGCACCCAACAAACTGGGTGCTCTTGCTTTTAAGCAGACTTTTGCTAGTTGGATGTGTAATACAATTCAGCTTGCACATTCTGTGGCAGGCCTGCCACAGCCAAAATATGTAAATGCCCATTCCACAAGGAAGGTGGGCTCATCTTGGGCGGCTGCCCGAGGGGTCTCGGCTTTACAACTTTGCCGAGCGGCTATTTAGTCAGGGGCAAACACGTTTGTAAAATCCTACAAATTTGATACCCTGGCTAAGGAGGACCTGGAGTTCTCTCATTCGGTGCTGCAGAGTCATCCGCACTCTCCCGCCCGTTTGGGAGCTTTGGTATAATCCCCATGGTCCTTTCAGGAACCCCAGCATCCACTAGGACGATAGAGAAAATAAGAATTTACTTACCGATAATTCTATTTCTCGGAGTCCGTAGTGGATGCTGGGCGCCCATCCCAAGTGCGGATTATCTGCATTACTTGTACATAGTTACAAAAATCGGGTTATTATTGTTGTGAGCCATCCTTTCAGAGGCTCCGCTGTTATCATACTGTTAACTGGGTTCAGATCACAGGTTGTACAGTGTGATTGGTGTGGCTGGTATGAGTCTTACCCGGGATTCATAAATCCTTCCTTATTGTGTACGCTCGTCCGGGCACAGTACCTAACTGAGGCTTGGAGGAGGGTCATAGGGGGAGGAGCCAGTGCACACCACCTGATCCTAAAGCTTTACTTTTTGTGCCCTGTCTCCTGCGGAGCCGCTATTCCCCATGGTCCTTTCAGGAACCCCAGCATCCACTACGGACTCCGAGAAATAGAATTATCGGTAAGTAAATTCTTATTTTCTCTTGTGTAATGTATACGCCCCCAACATCGATCCCCAACCCTTCTTTCTGTCCATTGCTGCTAAACTGCACCCACACTCACACAAACAGGTGGTACTAGCGGGTGACTTTAACTCCACTGTATCCAACGCTCTTGATAGAAATACCAAATCCAGATCTACCCGGTACACCCCCAAATATGGTTTACCATATTTAATGTCACAGCTGCATCTGGTGGATGTGTGGCGGGCCTGTCATCCAGTTGACCGTGAATACACATGTTTATCGGCTGCTCATGGTACACTGTCGAGAATCGATTATTTACTCATCTCGACTTCTATGTTCACCAGGGTGCAGACATCTGAAATAGAACCGGTGTCCTTGTCGGACCATGCGGTCTGCTGGATGACTCTCGCCACCTTCCCCAATAGAGGCCCTGTCAGACAGTGGCGCTTTCCAACCCACTTGACCAATTCCATTCAATTTAGAAACATGCTGGAGGCATCATGGGCTGACTTTAAACATTGTAATGTAACCGCAGAGAATGAATTACCGCTCCTGTTCTGGCAAACGTCTAAGTCAGTACTAAGGGGCTCTATTATCTCCTTCACCTCCAAACATAAGAAAGACACACAAACTCTGTATCTTGATGCCCAATCAAAACTCACTGACGCCTACCACGCATTCATACAGTCCCCCACCCCAAGCTCTAGAAAACTCTACTATGAACAAAAATCCCTTTTTGACAAACTCTTATCTCAAACTGAATCTAAATTAACGTTTATGTCCCAATGTAGATTCCATAAATTTGGCAATCGATCTAGTCGATTGCTTTCAAATCTCTTGAAAGGTCAACATCCCCCAACACTTATACATGCTTTAACCAAGGCAGACGGCACGGTGGTACATGATTGTAGCCAGGTGTCTGAGGTTCTACAGTCTTTTTATTCCTCATTATACTCTGAACCCTCTGTTGATCACCAACAGCAACACTCTTTCTGGTCTTCCCTTACGCTCCCCTCTCTGCCCACTACCTCATCCCAACCCCTACTGAACCCCATTACTGAGGAGGAGGTACTCCATGCTATTCAAGGTTTGAAACCAAACAAAACCCCTGGACCGGATGGTCTAACCAATGAATACTATAAAATATTGGCCCCTCAACTGGTCAAACCCCTTTGTGAACTATTCAACTTGTTGTTGTCTGGAACACCCCCTCCCCTATACTTCAATGCAGCGATCCTGAAAATTCTCCATAAACCAGGGAGAAACCCCCTGCTTCCCAATTCATATAGACCTATATCCTTACTGAATACGGACTACAAGATATACACCAAGATCTTGGCAGACCGGGTAAAGCTTCTCTTGCCCTCTCTGATACAGGAGGACCAGACGGGATTTATCTGGGGACGCCACTCCACGGTAAATGTGCGTAAGATACTGACTGTCATGCAGTGGTTGAAGACTTCGGGAGACCAGAACCCCTATGCCCTTCTCTCCCTTGATGCTGAGAAGGCTTTTGACCTAGTTACATGGGACCACCTTTTTGACACCATGCACAGGTTTGGGTTCCCGGAGGCATTCATCCATGCAATACGCCTTCTCTACCATGATTCTTCCTCTCAAATCCTCTCTAACAATTATATGTCCTCTCCCATTCCCCTCCATAGAGGGACCAGACAAGGATGCCCTCTTTCACCCCTCCTATTCGCTATAGCGATAGAACCTCTAGCCACTGCACTGCGCATGTCCCTAGAATACACGGGTATTAGGTTTGGGTCGACTGAAGTGAAACTTAGTCTATTTGCCGATGACATGCTTTTATTTATCTCTAAACCCCAATCCTCCATCCCTGCTATAAAGTGCATAATAGACCATTTTAGCTCCTTCTCGGGATTCCGTGTGAACTATGACAAGTCACGCCTCCTCCCTCTAGGATCTGGGCATTCTGCAAACCTTCTATCCCCTACACTGACACAATTCACAATCTGCCGCTCTCCACTTAAATACCTAGGCATCATGATCCCCCATAGTCTAGACGCCCTATACTCTGCTAACTTCCACCAGATATACTCCTCGGCAGAGAAAATACTGAACGGATGGATGGATTTACCTCTGTCATTGTCTGGAAGGGTGGTGGTTATTAAAAGCTTCGTTTTTCCCAAATTATCCTATCTCCTCCAGATGCTTCCCCTGCAACTCTCCAAGTCTGATATCCAACGATTTGACTCCCTGTTTACAAGATTCATCTGGGCAAAAAAGAAATCTAGAGTATCACGCCAAGTTTTACGACTGCCGAGACAGGAAGGTGGCTTTGGGATGCCGGACATCTCTGCTTTCTCAAATGCAGCCATGTATCGCTACATAGTAGATTGGTTCTCTGGTGGCTCCGTATATACCCTCCCCAACATAGAGGAACACCTCTTCCACCCTTTCTCCCCAGCTGCTCTCCTTCATGCACCTACCTCACTGATCCCTTCACATATAAAATCTAACATACTCTTTCAAGACACTTATAAAGCCTGGAAATCTATCAATAAGCGATTACACAGAAACTCCTCTAACTCCCCATACACCACCTTTTGGGGCAACCCACAGTTTCCCCCGGGTTTGGACGGCTGTGCTTATCTGACGTGGAAAGAGAAGGGCATCTCGTGCATCCGAGATATCTTTGACCCTGGGGGTAGGATCCACTCTTTCTCTGCATTATCAGATAAATATGGTATACCCAACTCCCAATTTTACATGTACCTCCAGTCCCGTCATTTTGCACAGTCGTTACCACCTGGAATGGCCCTTGATACGGCCATTGACCCTCTTACCCCTCTCCTACGTCTCAATCTGACCATAGGTTATAGGCTGCGTAATTTATATTCCATCCTCATAGACTCAGGGAAAACACCGTTGCAAAGTGTTCTTCATTCACGCTGGCAGCGTGACATACCTGATTTCCCGGCTATGTCGGTACTTATGTCTACACTGTCCCCCACATTTAAATATTTAAAGTCTGCAGCTTTGCAAGAGACTCACCTCAAATTCTTAAATAGAGCCTACATTTCCCCAAAACAGCACTCCTATTTCACCTTGGCCTCTACGGGTCGATGCTTTAAATGTGGGATGGCTGAGGCCACCTACTATCATAATTTCTGGGACTGCAGGAAAATAAGAAATTTCTGGAACAAGCTGATAAACCATATTAATGATATTTTTTCAATTCGAATTAACAAGCTCCCTACTGCATGTCTATTCTACTGCTTTTCAGATTGGGACTTGGGACCACACAAACAGAAGATTATACCTGCCCTGACCGTTATCCTTACCATCGCTAAAAAATTAATCCTCACCCATTGGTTGCACAGACAATCTCCGACCATTGCAGAAATGAGAAACTCCCTACTAAATAACATATTCTATGAGCGACAGGCCCTAATACCGGACATAGAATCAGGGGCCCCTAGATTCTATGGGAAATGGGAAACTGTTATTCAAAGTTTTGATAACGCCACGCAACTCAGAATTCAGAAAATCTTTGAACCCACTACCTGGTATTTATATAGACAGCTTGCTTAATGCCCTTAACATTGCTAAGGTAGAAATGTGTTTAACCGGTAAATAAATACCTACTTCTCGCTGTCGACTGGACACATATCCAACCTATTAGTCTTATGGTATAAATATGTCTTTAGAGAACAATGAAGATATATATTGTCCTGTTTTATGTCTTGTCCACCCCACCCCTCTCCCCTTTCTTTCCCCCCCCCCTCCTCTCTCTTTCTTCCCTTTTTCCTTTCCCTCTATAATTTGAACGATTTCAAATTTTTATCTACCCAAACTTCTTTACAAAATAGAAAATTATTTGAAGAAGGGCTATTCTCTCTTTGTTTTATGCATTCTTTCTCCTTGTCTGTAATGAGTCCCAGATGCTAAGGGGTTAACTGGTCAGATACTAAGATTTATTTCATGTCTCTACTCTCGTTGAACTCCTTCGCGCTTGTTGAATACCAAATTTTACACTTCACTAAGCAGGATGGTAACCCTAACCAATAGGAGAGAAATATATCCCATGAATATCACCTATTACCAATCTCTTATATGTACTATATGTAACTCTGCATGTATATTACTCATACCGAGACATTATTGTATGAACATGACCTACCTCGCCCTTTGATATTTGTACCTTCCCATTGTGATTCCAGACTTGGAAGTTTGTATATCTTTTGCTAACCTTCTTTAATAAACATTGTTTTGGAAAAAAAAAAATTAAAAAAAAAAGTTACTTCAAAGCCATTTGCTAAATCGCCCAAATACCGTCACTTGACTACTACGTTTGGCCCTTTGGCGGCTATCGCCATAAAACATAACTCTCTGAGGGGGCTATTTATGAAGCAGTGAACAGTATGGAGAAGTGAGCCAGTGGAGAAGTTACCCATGGCAACCAATCAGCATTGAAGTAACATTTATAATTTGCATACTATACAATTGTACGGAGCAGCTGATTGGTTGCCGTGGGCAATTTTTCCACAGGCTCACTTCTCCACACTTTTCACTGCTTCATGAACAGACCAGGCTGCTGAAGTGGAGTCAGAAGTATGCAACATATTCTGATTCCTTCACTCAGAACCTTCCCCATCCTAAATATTTTAACTTATTTGACTATTACTGCCTAAATATCCTATTGAAACAGCTATGCAAGTCTAAGCTTTCTAATTGTAAAACTTTTTGAATTGAAGATATAGGGGGATATGTATCAAAACTTGGAGAGAGATAAATCACCAACTAACCAGCTCCTGTCCTTTTTCAAACATAGCCTGTAACATGGCAGTAAGGAGTGGATTGGCTGGTGCTTTATTTCTCCACGTTTTCTTTCCAAGCTTTGATACATATGCCTTTAGAAAGAATCAAATGGATAAGAAAACGTGAACAGAGCAAGACATTTTTCAATCTGTTTTGTTTGTAGAAATCTTCCAAAAGCATCGGATTACTGGGAGAGAATCTTACAGGATCATCCCTTAGATCTGCTGGCTATGAAATTTGCCCATGATACATATTTTTACCTTGGAGAGCAAACACAAATGAGAGATTCTGTCGCCCGTATTCTTCCATATTGGGCTCCAAGTAATCCTTTAAGTAGGTAGGTAATCATAGGCTCTGTATTAGTGTGGGATAAGTTATATGGCTAAAATGATGGTTGTACTTTTACCGGCAAAACTAATGAGGTTGGAAGAAAAAAAAAAAGACACCAATCCATCAAGTTCAACATTATTATTATTTTTTTTGTTTTGTGTGCATGCATTTTCTTTTTTCTTTTTTTGCAATGTACTTCATTAATTCTGCCCAGAATGCTGTCTGTTCTGTGGCTTTTCTGGAAGCTGATGAGTGTAATTATTTGATGACGTAGAGTACGTCCTGGGGTTTTGCAAGACAATCTTCATTTCAGCCAAAACAGATGTGACATTTTCGGCGGATTGGTAATTGTAACAAGTTTTCAATTAACAATCTATTATTTTATGAAGCTTTATTTTCTATAGCACGCACATACTACACAGCGTTTCGCAGAGATTATTTCAGTCATTCACATCAGTCCCTGCCCTGGTGGAGTTTACACTCTATAGATCCTATAACATGTACACATATACCCACCAATGAATTAAGCAAGTGAGCCTACCACTATGTTTAGGGAGTGTGGGGAGAAACTGGAGCACCATGCATCGCGCAGAACATACAAACTCCACACAAATAACACCATGGTCAAGAAATGAACTCCTGAGATCAGTCCTGTGAGGCAGCAATGCTAACCACTATGTCACTGTGTTGCCCAAATGTTGACAGGTATGCTATTGTGTATTCCTACCTAGGAGGAGAAAAGTACCACAGCCTAAAATTTCTTCATTCTAATAGTCTTGCAGTGTCCTAGGTAACAAAGTGGAGGATATAGAGATAATGATGCCCAGTCTGTTCACTGCTTGTTTGGAAATGCATACCATTCTTGGATTTGAGCCTCTTGGCCCATCTCAGCAATGATGTGGCCATTGGCATCTGGCTGTGAAATGAGTATTAAAGGGAAATAATGAGAGGCGTTTTACTTATGAGTAGCGCAGCAGTGGAAATGTCATTATCTCACATAAGGGCAGATGTATTAAGCCTTCTAAAAAGTGGACAAGTGCAGCAGTTTCCTATAGCAACCAATGAGCTTCTATCTATCACAGGGGTGGGGAACCTTTTTTCTCCCAAGGGTCTATGTGGATATTTATAAAATCCTTCGGGGGCCATACAAAAATGATCAACTTAAAAATTACCCTGCCCCCCAGTAGTTATGCCCCCAGTAGTTATGCCCCTTAGAGGTACTGAGTGCGCGCGCCCAAAAAATGGGTGTGGCCAATTAAAATGGGACGTGATACACATATGCCCCCAATAGTGCAGTGCCAGATGTACAAATGCCCCAACAGTGCCATACCGCTCACCGCTGCTACAGCTCCCTCCGGCGGCAGCGTGTCTCAGCTGTTGGGTCAGGGCAGAGAGGAGAGTGCGGCTATATCAGGCTGTCGCAGCGTGTAGGACTTCAAACCAGCCGCCGGTTCGTGAGCCAATCAGAGCTCGCGAACCGGCAGCGGCGGCTCCTTATTGGCTGCCGGTCCGCAGGTTCGGATTGGCTCACGAACCGGCGGCTGGTTTGAGATCTTACCCGCCGCTGCCGGACATAGTAGCTGCGCTCTCCTCCCTGACCTAACAGCTGAGACACGCCACCGCCGGACTGAGCGGCGGCGTGTCTCGCTGCCAAACTAGCGGGTGGGCCGGAACAAACGGCTTTGCGGGCCGTGTACGGCCCGCAGGCCGGAGGTTCCCCACCCCTCCTTTATAGAATGTAATTGATGAATGCTAGTTGGTTGCTATATGAAACATCTCCAATTATCCAATTCTCCTCTTTTAAGAGAGCTTTATACATCTCCCCCATAATGTTTCCCGACCTCTGTCCTCAAAGCCCACTTTAAGGCTATCCCAAGTCTGAGCAGAGATGTTTCAATCAAAATGAAAGTAGTTCTAATTATTACTGTTTTCACTACAAAAACCTGGGTCTGACCTGGGTAGTTCAACACTGTTTCAAGCCATGTCACAGTTGCTTGAAACAGTGTTCACACCGCAGGCTGGACCTGTGTTATTGGAGGATCATGTCTTTGCAGGCTCTTGGAGATCCGGCACTCTGCATACTTTTAGCATGACCTGGGTCGGATAACCTGAGTTGCATCTCTCACACCAGCGGCTACCCGGGTCTGTGCCAGGTTCCACACTGCATGTGAGCAGGGCCAGATTCTAGGGTAACACAACTTGAGTTGACCCTTTCACATCATGCCAGGACCTGGGTTACCCCGTCAATATCCTCTGTCAGAGGCTTGGCATGAAAGGGGTATATGTTATCTGTGCTTAAACATGGATATCCTTAAAACCAGTACTGCTGGGTCCGCATTAAGGACTGAGTTTGAGACACATTGGTTGAGCCTTTTCAGCATTTGCTGGTGTAAGAGGCCAGTGTGTAGTAGAACACTTGTAGCGTCTGCTTTTATATAACAAACATACACTGCAACACCTGTAAGCTCCACTTTTATGCCGGTTTATTATGTAGACGCAGTTCAGCAGATCAGACACTTACTGACACGTGAATAGAAAACACAGGTTTAGTGGTAAGCCAGGTTTTATAAATACACATGAATTATGTTTGAATTACTACTAACTTGACCAATTCCACCATATCCGGTACATGTGAGATCTGTGGGCTGTGTAAGTGTCATCGTCCACATGTTCTGTTTGGCAGTCTCTCTCCATGACTGTCACAGGACACATATAGCGCAGTGCTGGCTTTGGGGTTTTTATATAATACACAGAAACACTATGATATAATACACAGAAACAATATTATGTAATGCACAGACGTTTTATGCGATAAATCCATTTTGTGGTGATTGTCAGATCCCAACCTGTTATACGAGCCTCGGAGCCCTTGTGATTGATATCATGCGTGATCTCTTGCGGAACATGGTGTATGCTGAGCTCTGAGATCACATGACCGAGCTGCTGATCACTCAGAGAAGTCATTGCCCCACTTTTGTTTTAATTTGTTTCTCTTTTTCTCTTAGTTATGTGAAAGGCATGCATTCTTTTGGGCTACTTGAAACAAACTTTTATGATGAAGCCCTAAAAGTGGCTAGTGAGGTAAAGAGATATTATATTCAGACAATTCACACTAAGAATCTCTCTCTCTCTCTCTCTCTCTCTCCCTTAATTTTCTCTCTCTTGCTCCCTCAATTTTCTCTCTTGCTCCCTCAATTTTCTCTCTCTTGCTCCCTCAATTTTCTCTCTTGCTCCCTCAATTTTCTCTCTCGCTCCCTCAATTTTCTCTCTCTTGCTCCCTCAATTTTCTCTCTTGCTCCCTCAATTTCTCTCTCGCTCCCTCAATTTTCTCTCTCTTGCTCCCTCAATTTTCTCTCTTGCTCCCTCAATTTCTCTCTCGCTCCCTTCCTTCTCTTTCTCTCCTTCCCTTCTCCCTCCCTCTCTCAATATTTCTCTCTCTTTCCCCCACTTGCTCTCTTTTCCTTTCTTGCTCCCGCCCTTGTCTCTCTCCCTCTCTCTCCCCCCCCCCCCCCCCCCACCACCTCCCTCTCTCCCTTCTGTGTGTGTGTCTCTCTTTATCTCTCCCTCCCTTCTGTCTCTCTCACAAGCTTTTCTCTAACGTCCTAGTGGATGCTGGGGACTCCGTAAGGACCATGGGGAATAGCGGGCTCTGCAGGAGACTGGGCACTCTAAAGAAAGATTTAGTACTATCTGGTGTGCACTGGCTCCTCCCTCTATGCCCCTCCTCCAGACCTCAGTTAGAATCTGTGCCCGGCCAGAGCTGGGTGCTCCTAGTGGGCTCTCCTGAGCATGCTAGAAAAGAAAGTATTTTGTCAGGTTTTTTATTTTCAGAGAGCTTCTGCTGGCAACAGACTCTCTGCTACGTGGGACTGAGGGGAGAGAAGCAAACCTACTCACTGCAGCTAAGTTGCGCTTCTTAGGCTACTGGACACCATTAGCTCCAGAGGGATCGAACACAGGTACCTAACCTTGATCGTCCGTTCCCGGAGCTGCGCCGCCGCCCCCCTCGCAGAGCCAGAAGTACAGAAGCAGCAGAAGCAAGAAGACATCGAAATCGGTGGCAGAAGACTCCTGTCTTCACTTAAGGTAGCGCACAGCACTGCAGCTGTGCGCCATTGCTCCCACAGCACAGCCGCACACTCCGGTCACTGTAGGGTGCAGGGCGCAGGGGGGGGGCGTCCTGGGCAGCAATTAAGATACCTTTTGGCAAAATTATACATATATACAGTCAAGCACTGTATATATGTACGAGCCTCCGCCATTATTTTTACACAGAAACGGGACAGAAGCCCGCCGCTGAGGGGGCGGGGCCTTCTTCCTCAGCAGTCACCAGCGCCATTTTCTCTCCACAGATCCGCTGAGAGAAGCTCCCCAGGCTCTCCCCTGCAATAGAAGAGGGTAAAAAGAGAGGGGGGGCATATAAATTTGGTGCAAAAACAATATATACAACAGCTACTGGGTTAACACTAAGTTACTGTGTGATTCCTGGGTCATATTGCGCTGGGGTGTGTGCTGGCATACTCTCTCTCTGTCTCTCCAAAGGGCCTTGTGGGGGAACTGTCTTAAAATAGAGCATCCCCTGTGTGTGTGGTGTGTCGGTACGTGTGTGTCGACATGTCTGAGGTAAAAGGCTCCCCTAAGGAGGAGATAGGGCAAATATGTGTGTGAGAGGGTGTCTCCGTCGACAACGCCGACACCTGTTTGGATATGTGTAAGTGCTGAGGTAAATTTATTGCACAAAAGATTAGAGAACAGACAGGGAATCTACCCATGTCTGTCCCTATGTCACAGAGACTTTCAGAGTCTCACAATGCTCACTATCCAAAATAATAAACACTGATATCGACACGGAGTTTGACTGCAGTGTTGACTACGATAATGCAAAGTTACAGCCAAAATGGCTGAAAGGTATTCAATATATGATTATTGTAATAAAAGATGATTTGCATATCACTGATGACTCATTTGTCCCTGACACAAGGGTACACATGTTAAGGGGAAGAAAGCTGAGGTAAATTTCCCTCCTCTCATGAGGAAAAAGAGCGGGAATCTCCAGACAAGAGACTGCAGCTTCCCACAAAAAAATTCTCAGGCAGTATCCTTTCCCCACTAGGGCCAGGATGTGATGGGAATCTTCCCCTAGGGTGTCACGTTTGCACAGAAGGTAGCACTAGCTATTCTCAGGTATCCTGCAGATAGCGTGCACATTCTAGTACGCTACTCAGACCGGCGATTGTGTCGGCATGGGTTTATAGCGCTGTGGCAGCGTGGACAGGTACCTTATCAGCAGAGATTGAGACCCTAGTAGGCATATAGATATATATATATGTATATATAGAGATATATATATTTATATTGAAGATGCTGTCTTAAGAGATAGGTATATATATATATATATATATATATATAAAACATGCCCAAAGAGACATGAGTATACTTGGTCCTAGAGTCAAAGCTATGTCGATTTCTGCTTGACGTGTCCTGTAGAATAAGCAATGGAACAGCTAGTTCCCAGGGAAGTCCTCCCCGAACTCTGCAAAAAAAAAATCCACCGCATGTCGCTGGAGCTCCACAGGCGGAGCTAGGCCCGGTGGGGGCACGCTTTCGTAAGTTCAGCCACAAGTGGGTTCACTCCCTATTAGATCCCTGGGCAATAGATGTTGTGTCTCCGGGATACAAGCTGGATTTGGAGAAGATGCCTCCTCACTGACGGCCCTGCCGGCTTTTCCCTGCGAGAGGGTAACAGGGTTAACTGCAATTCACAAGTTGTATTTTCAACAGGTGGTGGTCAAGGTTCCCTTCCTTCGACAAGGAGGGGGTTATTATTCCACCAGGTTGTAGTCCCGAAACCGGAAGGTTCGGTCAGACCCATATTGAATTTAAAATTCCTGAACATATACCTGGAAAGGTTCAAGTGCAAGATGAAATCGCTAAGAGCGGTCATTGCAAGCCTAAAAAAGGGGGAGATTTTATGGTGTCTCGGGGCAAAAGGGATGCATACCTTCGTGTCCCCATTTATCCACCTAATCAGGCGTACCTCAGAATTGCGGTACAGAATTGTCATTACCAATTTCTGACATGGCCGGTTGGTCTCTCCACGGCCTTGAGAATATTCACCAAGGTAATGGCGGAAATGATGGTGCTCCTGCGGAAGCAAGGTGTCACTATTATCACGTACTTGGACGATCTCCTCATAAAAGCGAGATGAAGAGAGCAGTTGCTGAACAGCGTATCGCTTTCTCCGGAAGTGAAACGGCAACACGGCTGGATTCTATATATTCCAAGGTCGCAGTTGGTTCTTACAGCTCATCTGCCTCTTCTAGGCATGATCCTAGACACAGACCAGAAAAAGGTTTATCTCCCGATAGAGAGAGCTCAGGAGGTCGTCGTGACACTGGTCAGGAATCTATTAAAACTAAAACAGGTGTCAGTGCATCACTGCACTCGAGTCCTGGGAAGGAGGGTGGCATCATACGAGGCCATTCCCTTCGGCAGGTTCCATACCTTCCAATGGGACTTACTGGACAAGTGGTCCGGATCACATCTTCGGATGCATCGGTTAATCACCCTATCCCCCAGAGCAAGGGTGTCTCTCCTGTGGTGACTGCAGAGTGCTCACCTTCTCGAAGGTCGCAGATTCGGCATTCAGGACTGGGTCCTGGTGACCACGGATGCAGGCCTCCGAGGGTGGGGGGCAGTCACACAGGGAATAAATTTCCAAGGGCTGTGGTCAAGGCAGGAGACTTGCCTTCACATCAGTATCCTGGAACTAAGGGCCATATACAACGCCCTAAGTCAAGCGGAGACCCTGCTTCGCGACCAACCCGTTCTGATCCAGTCAGACAATATCACCGCAGTGGCTCATGTAAACCGCCAAGGCGGCACAAGGAGCAGGGTGGCGATGGTAGAAGCCACCAGAATTCTTCGCTGGGCGGAGAATCACGTAAGCACACTGTCAGCGGTGTTCATTCCGGGAGTGGACAACTGGGAAGCAGACTTCCTCAGCAGGCACGACCTCCACCCGGGAGAGTGGGGACTTCACCAAGAAGTCTTCACGCAGATTGCAAATCGACGGGAACTGCCACAGGTGGACATGATGGCGTCCCGCCTCGACAAAAAGCTAAAATGGTATTGCGCCAGATCAAGGGACCCTCAGGCGATAGCTGTGGACGCACTAGTAACACCGTGGGTGTTCCAGTCGGTCTATGTGTTTCCTCCTCTTCCTCTCATACCAAAGGTGCTGAGAATTGTAAGAAAAAGAGGAGTGAGAACAATACTCATTGTTCCGGATTGGCCATGAAGGACTTGGTACCCGGACTGCAAGAAATGCTCACAGAGGACCCATGGCCTCTGCCTCTCAGACAGGACCTGTTGCAACAAGGGCCCTGTCTGTTCCAAGACTTACCGCGGCTGCGTTTGACGGCATGGCGGTTGAACGCCGGATCCTAGCGGAAAAAGGCATTCCGGATGAAGTTATTCCTACGCTGATAAAGGCTAGGAAGGACGTGACAGCAAAGCATTATCACCGTATATGGCGAAAATATGTGCTTGGTGTGAGGCCGGGAAGGCCCTACAGAAGAATTCCAGCTGGGTCGATTCCTGCACTTCCTACAGTCAGGAGTGACTGTGGGCCTAAAATTAGGGTCCATACAGGTCCAGATTTCGGCCCTATCCATTTTCTTTCAAAAAGAACTGGCTTCACTGCCTGAGGTTCAGGCGTTTGTTAAGGGAGTGCTGCATATTCAGCGCCCTGTTGTGCCACCAGTGGCACTTTGGGATCTTAACTTGGTGTTGGGTTTCCTGAAATCCCACTGGTTTGAGCCACTTAAGACTGTGGAGCTAAAGTATCTCACGTGGAAAGTGGTCATGCTGTTGGCCTTAGCTTCGGCTAGGCGTGTGTCAGGATTGGCGGCTTTGTCATGTAAAAGCCCCTATCTGGTTTTCCAGATGGACAGGGCAGAATTGCGGACTCGTCCGCAATTTCTGCAAAAGGTGGTGTCATCTTTTCATTTGAACCAACCTATTGTGGTGCCTGCGGCTACTTGTGACTTGGAAGATTCCAAGTTGCTTGACGTAGTCCGGGCTTTGAAGAATTATGTAACCAGAACGGCTGGGGTCAGGAAGACTGACTCGCTGTTTATCCTGTATGCATCCACCAAAGTGGGTGCTCCTGCTTCAAAGCAAGCTATTGCTCGCTGGATCTGTAACACGATTCAGCAGGCTCATTCTGCGGCTGGATTGCCGCATCCAAAATCAGTGAAAGCCCATTCCACAAGGAAGGTGGGCTCTTCTTGGGCGGCTGCCCGAGGGGTCTCGGCATTACAGCTTTGCCGAGCTGCTACTTGGTCGGGTTCAAACACATTTGCAAAATTCTACAAGTTTGATACCCTGGCTGAGGAGGACCTTGTGTTTGCCCATTCGGTGCTGCAGAGTCATCCGCACTCTCCCGCCCGTTTGGGAGCTTTGGTATAATCCCCATGGTCCTTACGGAGTCCCCAGCATCCACTAGGACGTTAGAGAAAATAAGATTTTACTCACCGGTAAATCTATTTCTCGTAGTCCGTAGTGGATGCTGGGCGCCCGTCCCAAGTGTGGACTTCTTCTGCAATACTTGTATATAGTTATTGCTTAACTAAGGGTTATTTTATGGTTGCATCAGGTTTATCTGATGCTCTGTTTATGGTTATGTAGCAACGGTTGAGTGATGCTCAGTTGTTGTTCATACTGTTAACTGGGTAAGTTTATCACAAGTTGTACAGTGTGATTGGTGTGGCTGGTATGAGTCTTACCCTGGATTCCAAAATCCTTTCCTTGTAATGTCAGCTCTTCCGGGCACAGTTTCCTTAACTGAGGTCTGGAGGAGGGGCATAGAGGGAGGAGCCAGTGCACACCAGATAGTACTAAATCTTTCTTTAGAGTGCCCAGTCTCCTGCGGAGCCCGCTATTCCCCATGGTCCTTACGGAGTCCCCAGCATCCACTACGGACTACGAGAAATAGATTTACCGGTGAGTAAAATCTTATTTTCTGAATGCCAATATTTACAGCCAGAAAGAATAAGTTTCAGCAATGCAAATCCCTGTTTCCCTGTGATAGATTAGTGCTGGCTAAACACTACTGTGGGACACTCTGTCAGAGTATAGACTTCTGATTGCTACATTTTGTTTGTATGGAAAACCATAATTTTTACAGATCATTTTGCGATATAATTGTGTAACTGCTTATTTTGTTTTTTTTCACATTTAGCACTTCAGTCAACTTAGATTTCAAAAACTTTACGTATTTTTTTATATGAGATAAAGAGTAAACAATATATTTATAATCTCAGTTGTAAAGGGCAACAGAATTTGCTGCACTACGTAAAGCTCGCCATTTACTTATGCGACTTCCCGGAGGGGAGAAGTCGCATACGATCACCCTTGAACCGCCCGGCAGCTTCTTGGTGGCAGGATCGCATATGATACATCGTATGCAGTCCTTTTGCGTACGATGTATCGTGTGCGACCCCAGCCAAGGCTGCCGGTATGATATATCTATAGTGCAGTTCTTCCGATCTAGGGGCTCACGGGACCATGCATCGGATTGGAGGTAAAAAACATGCGATTTGCCATTTTTCATCCTATTTATCGGCCCAAAACGTCGGAATCAGATGAAATTGGGCAAAATCGCACTAGTATATGGGCACCTTAAGAAAATGCAAATAATAATTTGAGGCTGCTGGGATGGCGGCTGTGATGCTGTTTCTGGAGAGGGAATACCCTGAGGCTGCTACGATGGCTGCTGTAATGCTGTTCCTGCAGAAGATATACCCTGAGGCTGCTGTAAAGCTGTTCCTGCAGAGGGCATACCCTGAGGCTGCTATGATGCTGTTCCTGCAGAGGGCATACCCTGAGGCTGCTATAATGCTGTTCCTGCAGAGGGCATACCCTGAGGCTGCTGTGATGCTGTTCCTGCAGAGGATATACCCTGAGGCTGCTGTGACGCTGTTTCTGCAGAGGGTATACCTTGAGGCTGCTACGATAACTGCTGTAATGGTGTTCCTGCAGAGGTCATACCCTGAGACTGCTGGGATGCTGTTCCTGCAGAGGTCATACCCTTAGGCTGCTGTGATGCTGTTCCTGCAGAGGATATACCCTGAGGCTGCTGTGACGCTGTTTCTGCAGAGGGTATACCCTGAGGCTCCTGGGATGCTGTTCCTGCAGAGGATATACCCTGAGGCTGCTGTGATGCTGTTCCTGCAGAGAGTATACCCTGAGGCTGCTGTGATGCTGTTCCTGCAGAGGATATACCCTGAGGCTGCTGTGACGCTGTTTCTGCAGAGAGTATACCCTGAGGCTGCTGTGATGCTGTTCCTGCAGAGGATATACCCTGAGGCTGCTGTGACGCTGTTTCTGCAGAGGGTATACCCTGAGGCTCCTGGGATGCTGTTCCTGCAGAGGGCATACCCTGAGGCTGCTGTGATGCTGTTCCTGCAGAGGGCATACCCTGAGGCTGCTGTGATGCTGTTCCTGCAGAGGGCATACCCTGAGGCTGCTGTGACGCTGTTTCTGCAGAGGGTATACCCTGAGGCTCTTGTGATGCTGTTCCTGCAGAGGACATACCCTGAGGCTCCTGGGATGCTGTTCCTGCAGAGGACATACCCTGACATAGCTGGGATGCTGTTCATACAGAGGACATACCCTGAGGCTTTTGGCATGGCAGCCCTACGTGCACTAAATGGCCAACAGCATGTGGGCAGTCAGACATCACTGTTCCAAAGAGAGGTTGGTGTAGCAGCCAACAGGTGTAATATTTCTAAAACATTTCATTCCAAAACCATGGCCAGGAATATGGAATGGGTTCCGTGTATGCTCCTGTAACAGCCTGCCCGGAGGCTTCTCGTGGTCCGGCACAAGAGAAATGAGGGCCTTATTCAGAGGTGGCCGCAGTGGCGATGTTGTATGGAAATGGACGCTATTTTAAGTCTACGCATACACCCGAGTCACACAGCACATGCGTTCCGATTATCTGCACGCAGAGACGCAGCACAGAACCGGACGCACGGTCTGGAAATGTTAGTGGGTGTTCCTTGGATGTAACGGGGTGGTGTAGCTGACACGGGCCTATCGCTGTTCACACAGGAGGCCATACTCACACAGCGCAACTGCATCTGCCATAGGGCTACTGCAAGTGTGGATGGTGCGGCAATGGGGTGTCCTAAGACGTTTCAAGTGGCGTCTCAGTATGGCAAAAGATGGGGCCACATCTGCAGCCACCTCATAATCAGGACCTTAGTGAGGTTGGCTGAGCAGTCGGCATTCCAATTCATCCCAAAGGTGTTTGATGGGGTGCAGGTCAGGATGCTGTGGCCCTGTGGGGTTGAGGCCAGAGCGCTGTGGGGTTGAGGCCAGGGCATTGTGGGGTTGAGGATCAGGGTGCTGTGGGGTTGAGGCCAGGGCACTGTGGAGTTGAGGACTGGGCGCTGTGCAGGCCAGGGCACTGTGGGATTGAGGTCCGGGCGCTGTGCAGGCCAGGGCACTGTGGGGTTGAGGTCCGAGTGCTGTGGGGTTGAGGTCTAGGCGCTGTGCAGGCCAGGGCACTGTGGGGTTGAGAACCAGGGCGCTGTGGGGTTGAGGGCCAGGGCGCTGTCTGGTTGAGGACCAGAGCGCTGTGAGGTTGAGGCCAGGGCACTGTGCAGGCCAGGGCACTGTGGGATTGAGGTCTGGGCGCTGTGCATGCCAGGGCACTGTGGGGTTGAGGTCCGGGCGCTGTGCAGGCCAGGGCACTGTGGGGTTGAGGACCAGGGCGCTGTGGGGTTGAGGACCAGGGCGCTGTCTGGTTGAGGACCAGAGCGCTGTGAGGTTGAGGCCAGGGCACTGTGCAGGCCAGGGCACTGTGGGATTGAGGTCCGGGCGCTGTGCAGGCCAGGGCACTGTGGGATTGAGGACCGGGCGCCGTGCAGGCCAGGGCACTGCGGGATTGAGGTCCGGGCGCTGTGCAGGCCAGGGCGCTGTGGAGTTGAGGACCGGGCGCTGTGCAGGACAGGGCACTGTGGGATTGAGGACCGGGCGCTGTGCAGGCCAGGGCACTGCGGGATTGAGGTCTGGGCGCTGTGCAGGCCAGTTAAGTTCTTCCACACCAACCGCCACTAAGCATTTTTGTTAGACCATGGTTTGTGGTTTGGGTTATTGCTGACATCAGAAAGAGCCTTCCCTAAACTATCGCAGCAACATAGGAAGCACACAATGGGGGTAATTCAGAGTTGATCGCAGCAGCAAATTTGTTAGCAGTTGGGCAAAACCATGCGACTGCAGGTGGGGCAGATATAACATTTGCAGAGAGAGTTAGATTTAGGTGGGTTATTTTGTTTCTGTGCAGGGTAAATACTGGCTGCTTTATTTAAATACTGCAATTTAGATTTCAGTTTGAACACACCCCACCCAAATCTAACTCTCTGCACATGTTATATCTGCCCCCCACCCTGCAGTGCACATGGGCCCTCATTCTGAGTTGATCGCTCGCTAGCTGTTTTTAGCAGCCATGCAAATGCATAGTCACCGCCCACGGGGGAGTATGTTTTCGCTTTGCAAGTGGGCGAACGCCTGTGCAGCCGAGCTCTGCAAAAACATTTTGTGCAGTTTCAGAGTAGGTCTGAACTTACTCAGCCCTTGCGATCACTTCAGTCTTTTTGGTGCCGGAATTGACGTCACACACACGCCCTCCAAACGCCCGGACACGCCTGCGTCTTCCCTACCACTCCCAGAAAACAGTCAGTTGACACCCATAAACGCCCTCTGTCAATCTCCTTGCGATCGGCTGTGCGTATGGATTCTTCGTTAAATCCGTAGCTCAGCAACGATCTGCATTGTACCTGTACGACGCGCCTGCACATTGCGGTGCATGCGCAGTAGAGACCTGATCGCTGCGCTGCGAAAATCGGCAGCATGCGATCAACTCGGAATGACCTCCATGGTTTTGCCCATCTACTAACAAATTTGCTGCTGTGATCAACTCTGAATTAAGCCCAATGCTCTAAGCTAAAGATTCCTCTCCACTGGAACTACAACCCCAGAACATTATTCCTCCTCCATAATCTTTACAACTGACAGTACACATTTATTAAGTGTATACATAGTAGCATACACATCACACAGCACTTTACAGAGAATATTTTAAAGTGCATTTTGCAATCTATATTCTCTGCCCCACGGACACACGCACCAGGATTAATGCTTTTCAGAAGCCTTCCAGCATGCCTTTGGACTGTGGCAGGAAACCAGGGGCTCTGCAGGGATGGGGAGAACATACTGGACCATTATGCTGCACTTGGACAGGAAGTGTTCTCTTGTATCCACCAAACCCAGACCCAAACTTGGATGGTGATGCATGATTTGTTACTCCAGATGATGCGGTTCTACTGCTCCACAGTCCAGTGGCGGCCTGCGTTACACCACTCCAGCCAGTGTATGGCTTTGAGGATCGCAGGCCTGTGTGTGGCTGCTCAGCCATGGGAACCCAGTCTATGATGCTCCTGGTGAACCGTTCTTCTGCTGACGTTGCTGCCAAAGGGTGCTTGGAGCCTGGTAGGGCTGCGTGCTTCACCCCCGTTCTGTGAGCTTGTGTGGCCTACCGTTGCACAGCTGAGCTGTTGTGTGGAAAGGTGGCGTCCTGTGACAGTCCCACCTGGAAAGTCACTGAGGTCCATCCGACTGCTAATGTGTAACAATGGAGATTGTATGGCTGTATGGTTGATCTTAGACACCGGTATGGTTAAAATAGTCAAATGCATACTTTTATCTACGTAGAGTAACTACCTAAAGTTACCGAGTACCACCCAGTGAGGCTCAGACTATCCGAGCAAAGCAGAAGATAAGATGGGCAGTTAATATACATACAGTATTCTTTATGAAATTGCTAAACATACCTAATACAGTGCTGCTTCTCGCCCTATTGTCCAGGCTCTGGCTATAAACCAGAAGGACGCTTGGTCTGTACACACTGTGGCCCATGTACACGAGATGAAGGCGGATGTAGAGAACGGCCTGTCCTTCATGCAAAAAACTGAGAACAACTGGAAGGTAAAATGTTCTGTTTGTCATGTGAGGAAACCTCGCTGTTGTGTTTACAGTTAGCTGTAGGTGTTAGCATCGGTATCCGGACTCTAGGTCGACACTGTCTCGGTCGACACACATTAGGTCGACGCCAGTTGGTCGACACGGGAAATTGGTCAACACAACCATTAGGTTGACGTGAACAATGTCGACCTAGAAAAAGGCCGACACAAATTTTTAACTTTTTTTTTCTTCCATTTTTTTCACTTTTTCATACTTTACGATCCACGTGGACTACAATTAGGAACGGTAACCTTGCCCGAAGCATAGCCAGCCATGCGAGGGGACACGGTGCACTATTTGGGGTTCCCGGTCACTCTACGAAGAAAAAGACACAAAAAAACGCATGAAAAACTAATATTGACCTTGTTCATGTCGACCTAATGGCCGTTTCGACCTAGTCACCGTCGACCTAATGTATGTCGACCCTGAGTCCCGTACCTGTTAGTGTCAGTATCTTCTTCATCACCAGCATAAATGCCGGGTATACACTAGCACGGTGTGTCAAATCGGAAGGACATATCGTGCAGATCGTAAAGTGTTATTGGCCAATTGCGTGCTCCCACGGGTCGTGTACAGTATCTTCTGATTGGTTGCGCTGAACGGCCAATCAGAAGATATCGCGTACGATGTGGTGCAGTTATATGTACGACAGAAAGAGATATCCTTACCGTCATTTATAGAATTGAAGTGTGTACGGACAATTTTGCTTGGTCCAGCACAAAGGGAATTCGTCCCAACTTGGCCTTAGACTTAACACCAGCAATCTTTTGACTGGCAGTAAGCTAAGTGCTACTTGTAGGGCAAAATGTGGGAACCACGCATCTGAAAAATACCCTCCGGTGCCATCATTTTTTTTATTATATGGCTGATGTAGACTTTTGGGCCATTCCAACAAATAAGGGCTTAGCAAGAACACCTATTAAAATGATCCAGACTGTTTCTGTACATACTGTAATCTCCTCCGGTACATTGTCAGGTATATAACCACAGAAAACCTTGGGGCAGATGTATTAAGCCTGGAGAAGTGATAAAGCAGTGATAAGTGCAAGGTGATAACGCATCAATCAACTCCAATATGTAAATTGACAGGAGTTGATTGGCTGATGCGTTATCATCTTCTTGTTATCACTGCTTTATCACTATTCCAGGCTTAATACATGTACACTGTGTACAATTCTGGGCACCATACTACGAAAAGGATATCCTGGAGCTAGAAAAGGTTCAGAGGCGGGCGACCAAACTAATTAAGGGCATGGAGATGCAGGAATACGAGGAAAGGCTTGCAAGGCTAGGCATGTTTACATTGGAAAAGAGGAGACTAAGAGGGGACATGATCAACATTTATAAATATATAAGGGGACAATACACAGATCTTGCGCAGGACCTGTTTTTGGTTAGATCAACACAGAGAACTCGTGGACATTCGCTCAGGTTAGAGGAGAGGAGATTCCGCACAATACGGCGTTAAGGCTTTTTCACAGTAAGGACGATACGTGTTTGGAATTCCCTGCCTGTGGGAGTTGTAATGGCCGACTCAGTCAACACCTTTAAGAATGGGTTAGATAAATTGCTAATGGATAAGGAGATCCAGGGTTACGGGGCATAGTCACGCACTATAGTTATTATAAAAAAGAGGGGTGAAACGTAACGGCAGACATCGGCATCAGTCAAAATTTTATACCAAATAATCCTGCATAGGAGACCACAAATAGGTTGAATTCGATGGACAAATTGTCTTTTTTCAACCTTAGATACTGTGTTACTATGTTACCCCCTTATATCTATATAGCCTATTTTGTTTTGCTCTTTTATGTATTTGTTTTTGGATAATCAGTTATTGTTTGTTTTTGTATTCTTTCCTAGGGCAGTGATATGCTTGCTTGCCACGTATACTGGCACTGGGCCCTGTATTATATAGAAAAGGTTAGACATTTTACAGTTTCATTTCTAAACATTTCTGGTATTCCCTGTATATGACACTGTCCTGTCATCGGGTTATAATAATTTGCATTATTTGCTTTATTATCTATATGTGTTAACATACAGGATTAACTGTTTAAGTGGCCATATGTATATGACTTGAAAATATATTTCACCCAAAACAGAAAATACAGCCTCAGATCTTACCTATACTTGATAACTAATGAACAAGATCAAAAAAAGTTCCAATTAAATATTTCCAGTTATTCGTTCGTGTCTCTCTGCTCCAATCTTTCAGTGTATTTATAAAGCTTGTTACCTATGAGACAGCAAGCTATTTGTCAATCTATGGAACGTTAGAATTGTATGCTCTACTGCCCATTACAAAGTGATACATCCCTGCATACCAATAAACATATAAATATTAAGTCATGAGACAGACTGTATGCTGGTACCGATGTAGTTGGGTGAAAATATTTTCCAATATGCTGGTTTGTTTTGCGCTGTCTCACAAGACTTTACTGGTAATTATCACTCATTTACTTATCAACACTTACATTTTTATTGATTGCATAATGATTAATCTGAGTTTCTGGTATTTCACGAAGGTCTAAATGCTTATATTATGACAACTATGTATTGTCCTATTATTCCTTGCCGTTAGTAAGGAATAATATGGTTCTATCTTGTATTAACCAAGCAGGATCTAGGGTCTAGCTTACACTGTGGCCTAACGATGTGTTTGAACCATTTCCAGGGTGAATATGAGGCAGCCCTGACAGTGTACGACACTCATGTAAGTAGCAATTCGAAGTCCCTGCAGATAATCTGTGAAAGTCCGTTAGTGCCAAACAAACATTTCTATAATTAGTTGTTGTTTTTTTTAAATAAAATGTAATGAAAACATAATGTGGTTGTTCAAAATCAATATACAGCCTGACCAGTCTCCGATTTGGTATCCGGCTGATAGATAGATAGTGTCTAGTTATACAGTCAATAGATAGACACCATATGTTAGACAGACATTAGGTCGACAGTACAAAATGTCGACAGGGTCAAAAGGTCGACATGAAAATGGTTGACATAAAAAAGATAGACAGTTTTTTTTTTACATTTTACATGTTTTTGGACTATTTCATACCTTACCTATCCATGTCGGCATAGAGTTGGTTATAAACCTTGTGGCGAGCGGATGCCTTTCTACAATTGGGGGTCCCAGATAACAAAACTATACACACAAACCACAAAAATGCAAAAAACATGGGGCAGGATTCAAATCTTTTCTGCCCCCTCCCGCCCCCATCGCGCCCGCCGGCAGTATTCAAATGTTACTGCCGTTGGTCGCGATATCAGCATTTCAGCTCGCCTGCCCCAGGGGTGGCGAGCTGAAATGCGGGAAAAGTGACCCATTTGGACGCCCAAACGGGACTTTTCACGATCGCGTCCATGTCCATGTCTTTAGTCGGGTTTAGCTGCTTTTACGAGGCTAAACCCGACTCTTATGGGCGCGATCAGCGCGAAAACGGGGGTCATTAGAATATCGCCCCGCGATCTCCCGTCACTTTAGACGGGAGATCGGGGGCGATAAAAGATATGAATCCCGCCCATGGTGTCTACCTTTTTTGTGTCGACCATTTTATGCCGACCTTTTGACCTTGTTGACATTTTGTACTGTCTACCTTTTTCATGTCGACCCTTTGACCATGTCGACCTAATATCTGTCTAACATATGGTGTCTATCTATTGACTGTCTAACTAGACACTGTCTATCTGTCAACCCGCAACCCTCTGATTTAATAAACTAAAAACTTGTTACTGGTGAGGAAACATCAATTCTGGAATAATTTTACATGAATTAGGAAGGTACAGAAGAAGACTTTGCTCGGTGTCACCCTGACTTTCCACTGTACCTCAGATAAGTAGTAAAGCAGAATGCAGCGTAACCTCCATACTCCGGTACAGACAGATAAAGCCGCATCCTGCATCATTACCGCAGTACCCTAATGAAATCATACAGGACAAAAGGCTGAAATGACAGTCAGTTATGCTGCCGTGACGGCATCAGATGTTCCTGTGTGTATGAATTCACTCATTTGTGCCTCTTGTTTTACAAAACTTGTCCGTCACATTATGCCGACTGGTTCAGAGATGCAAATAAGAATAAGATTAAATAATTAATTGAGGATAATTGTTACAGAATTATCATTCAGACCATACATCGCAGCAGTTGATCTACAGTAATTTGTAGTTGATATTTATTAGCCTGGTGATTTGGTTTAGCTGTTGTAGGTAAAGTAGTAAATGGGAGAAAGGGGAGGTCTTTTCAGTAAATAGAGCTCAAATGGGTGTTCCAAAGATTCTCTGAATTAATCATGTGACTGTGGTTTCCATAGTAGTCACATGATACAGTAGAATTATAAATTTGTAACCGCCTACAAGAATGAACCAACAACAAATGTGTATTGCCAAGTTCCTCCACTTCATTTTTTCATGGTATTGCTGCTGTTGTATTCTCCATACATTCTAGGGGAACACTGCCCCTAGTGGTTGTAGGTTTTGAAGTCGTCAAGAGAATGTTTCAGTGAAATGTTTTTTTTGAACCATAAGATCATCCTCTGCTTAGTATAAAGTGCTCTTCATATCAGTTATAAGCATGAGAAGGTTGAGTACTTTTGCAGCTACAAACAGCCATGTGATAACACTTTCATAGTTAGATGGTTGTACAGCTGCTAAGTGTAACCTCGCTCATTAATGCCATGGATTATATCCTCTACCATAGATTGCCCCTTTTTGCTTTACAAGTGGAAGCATGCTGGATATTGTAGATAATTCGTCCTTACTACTTCGACTCCAGATGGAAGGTATGGTTCTTTGCTTGTTAGATTTGTTTGAATCGAAAATGGTCTAAAGGCTAAAGCCAGCTAAGTAACTGATAGTCAGTAACTTATGTAATATAGTCCTCTTTTTCTTTTCTTTTTTTTTATCCACTGGGGGACACTGGAAACATGGGGCATAGAGCTTTGTCTCTCTAAGAAATTCTCACTGAAGTCCTGGCACCTTCCCTTCTATATTACTAGTCAGAAGTCGGGTTTATTCTGTATCCCATATGAGCAGGGGCGATATCTGTATTGTGCTGCCTGTGGCACCTAATTTTATTATACATTTATCAATTTGCATTACATTCATTTCAGCAGCCACAGCTGACGGATATCTTAGCACACACTGCCGTCCCTCGCTCCTCCTTCTGTCAGAGGTAGTGACGACAGCTCAGCATGTCTGCTGCTATAACAGCAAGCTGCTTTTCTGGATAAGATCATGCTCCGGAGGCCACAGTAGTTCACTGTTCCACTCCTTCATGTAAACACCCATCTTCATTTCAACAGTCAAGATGATTTATAGCAGGTACTTGAAAAAGTTCCCGATGACCATGGACATTAGGAAATTGTTCTTCTGTGTCCCAGTCTTGGGGTTCACCAATATCTAAAGCTTCTGGTGTGGCATGTTGGAGCAGATGTGTTTGCTCCATAAGGCCATCCGGTCTTATGTCCAAGTTCTTGAAGTTGGAAATGTTTGGATAATTTTGACAAAAGTATTTGTGCTATGCAGCTTCAGAGCATTCCATTGTGTAGCTTTGGAAACTCCCTCGGCTCCACTGAGAGAGTTAGTTTTCGGTACTCTGGTTGAATACTTTTCATGGAGCCCTCTGGAAAACGGTGGACGCCCACCCAATTTCAATGACCATATATTAAAGTGTCCTGGCTCTTACAGCACCTTTTACAGTCCATGGTCCCAGTGTCCCCTAATGGATTTTGTAATTTACTAAAATTTAAATCCCTATGGTTTGTTGTATAGAGAGTATATCTGACAACGCAAATCCATTCTATGTTTATCTGCTCAATGATTCCAGCATTTGGAATTTCAGTAGTGCCCTTTATGTAAATAGACATTTCAGATGAATCAATTTAGTGCCAAGACCTGACTTCCACCCAAATTCAGGAGAACCCTAATTTCTCTTACTTTGTGTGCTCTATCCAGGTGTGGATGTGGGGAATCGATGGGAAAAACTTCTCCAAGTTACAAAGAAGCACACCAACGATCACGTGCTGATTTTCAATGACCTTCACTTCTTAATGTCCTCCTTGGGCTCAAAGGATCACGAGATGACCACCCAGCTTCTGGAATCTTTGCGGGAGCTTTCCAAGTAGGCAAAACGCTTGTGCCATTAAAGGGGTTTCCACACTCATAGTCCTATCCCCCCCTCTAGTAGAATAGTGAGGCTCATCTCCAGAGGACTCTACTCAACGTACAGCCTTTCTAGTAAGGGGGAGAGATGACTATGATTAAAAAGATAATACAGAGTGGAAAGTCCCTTTTTAAACACATAAGATTGATTTGGGTCACAGTATCCTCTGTAAAACAAACATTTATTTTCAGATCACCTGGTGATAACCATGAACACTCGCTGATTGGTCATCTTGGCCTCCCGCTGTGCCAGGCCCTCGTAGAGTACGACAGTGGTAATTACGACAAGGTTGTAGAGCTGATGTTTCCGATTCGATACAAGATACCAGCAATAGGGGGCAGTAACGCTCAGGTAATGGCTTTGACATCTTTTCCAACATGTATTTATTTACAATAGAATTGATCATGCCGCAAAATCATTTTCATGTTGAAATCAATTTAGGTGGTTCAGATTCTTTTACATGGAAAACAAATAGTCGCATAATATACATTCTATAACCTATTACTGTTACCAGCACAACCATTGGGTAAGTTCTAAATTGAATGAGTTGCTTGGAAACAAATGCACATTTATGGGAGTGGCGACAGGGGCAGTCGTCCCTCGGCCCCCACACAGCAGGGTAATGTGATTGGGCAATTGGTAAAACGGCTGCTGCTGCTACGGCTGTATACAGCGCAGAGCGGCTCCTAAGTGACCTCATCAGTGGCACATGACGCATCATATCCATGCCGCTGATGAAAGGACTCGGGTGCTGCTTTGCACTGTATGCAGCCTGAGCATCGCCAGCCGCAGCCCCAATTGCAGGGACGGAAGGCAGGGAAGGTTGAGTTTTGGGTGGCACGGGGGAGGGAGCTGGGGTGCACTGTGGCCCTATTGGTGGGGGTGGGGTAGACAGGGCAAGGGGTCATTTTATTGGAGGGGCCCCCACAATTTAGTTGTCCTGGGGCCCCCACAAGCCTTAATCCGGCTCTGCTTTGCATAGCAGTGTGACAGTTTCAGAGGGACTTTGTGGCTAATCCTTAAATCTGTAATAACATCATTGATTTGGAACGTATTCAGCTGCATGGGTTCAGTTTGATTTCCCGATGGACGGGATGCCAGCGGTCAGAATACAGACAGCGGCATCCCGTCCATCAGAATTCAGACAGCCCTCTCTAAAGTACCCTAACTCTCCTCTGCCCCCTACTCTAACCCTCCCTTGTGGGTGCCTAAACCTGACCCTCTCTTCCCCGCTGCCTAATCCTAACCCTCCCCGCTTGATGCCTAACCCTCCATCCCTGGTCCCTAACCCAAACCTTCCCGGCCCTGCACTCTAACCCTAACCCCCGTCTCCTAGCTAAACCTAACACCCCCCCCCTGCGCGTGATGAAAGGACGCCAGCGCGTCTCTTCGGATGGACGTTCGGGATGCCGGCTGTCTGTATTGTGGCGTCGGTATCTAGATTGCGTCCCCGTTTGGGATCCCATTGTCGGTATATCGACCGCCAAGATCCCGTCCATCAGGAAGCCAACTGCTTCCCAGCTGCATTACAAGGGAAAGGGTGAATATACCTCCATAGCACTTATCCAGCATCAGTACACAATCTACTCTCAATAGCATCATTTGTCCTAAGCTGCATGGATAGATATTATAGAGAAATTACAGAGAGATTTATACAGACTGTACAGCAGCCTAATCAAGAACTAAAAATTGCATCAAACTCAAAGTTTGACTGAAAGCAGGTCTTATTTGTCCTCATCATCTGAAAGTAACTTGACTCTATAAGATCTGATAGCTGAATAACAACATGATCTGTGTTGCCGGGCTAATTAAATATGGTTGGAGAAATTGTAGCTGCACACAGTATATGTAATAATAAAAATATTCGTATAAGATTTAATGTTTCTAGAATCTATTTAATAACGTTTCAAAATACATTTGAAACCAGTGACTCACAGAACATACTGTAGAACTATCTGCAACAGCGGGGTAACGGTTACTTGATACAGGGGGTCATTCCGACCTGATCGCACGCTGACGTTTTTTTGCAGCAATCAGGTCACTACTGCGTATGCACCGCAATGCGCAGGCACGTCGTACCGGTACAAAGCAGATCATTGCTGGGCGATGGATTTAACGAAGAATCCATTCGCACAGCTGATTGCAAGAAGATTGAGAGGAAGGAGGCGTTTGTGGGTGTCAACTGACCGTTTTCAGGGAGTGGTTGGAAAAACGCAGGCGTGTCCAAGTGTTTGCAGGGCGTTGTCTGACGTCAATTTCTGGAGCGGACAGGCTGAAGTGATCGCAGCGGCTGAGTTCAGACCTACTCAGAAACTGCACAAACTGTTTTTGTATCACTCGGCTGCACAGGCGTTCACACACTTGCAAAGCTAAAATACACTCCCCTGTGGGAGGCGACTATGCGTTTGCACGGCTGCAAAAAGTAGCTAGCGAGCAATTAACTCGGACTGACCCCCTCAATCTGTTACATTAGCAGAGCTTGTACAAATTATTTCATTATGTACTACTTATTCTTCTAGATCTCTCTGCTGCTTTTGACACTGTTGACCACTTTCTTCTCATACAAACACTACAATCCCTAGGTCTTCAGGACACAGCCCTTTCATGGTTCTCATCCTACCTATCTAATCGCTCCTTCAGTGTTCACTTGTCTGATTCCACCTCCTCTTCTCTACCTCTATCAGTTGGAGTACCGCAAGGCTCAGTCTTAGGTCCTCTGCTTTTCTCAATCTATACCTCCTCTCTTGGTAAACTAATCAGCTCCTTTGGATTTCAGTATCATTTGTACGCTGATGATACTCATATCTACCTATCCTCCCCAGATTTGTCACCACCAGTATTGACTCGTGTCACTGGATGCCTCTCTGCCATTTCATCTTGGATGTCATCTCGCCACCTCAAACTCAACATTTCCAAAACCGAATTAATTATTTTCCCACCAGCTAAGAGTAGTTACCAACCTGATATCTCTATAACTGTTGACAATGCAACTATCCACCCCACCCCACAAGCTCGTTGCCTAGGTGTCACCCTTGACTCTGAACTGTCCTTTATTCCACACATTCAATCTGTCTCTAAATCATGTTACATGCACCTTAAAAACATATCCAAAATACGCCCTTATCTTACACAAGACACTGCAAAAACTCTAATCCATGCACTCATTATCTCCCGCATTGATTATTGTAATAGTCTCCTTACTGGTCTTCACAAACATAGGCTATCACCACTTCAATCCATTTTAAATGCAGCTGCGAGGCTAATCTTCCTCGCCAGACGTTCTTCATCTGCTGATCCGCTCTGTCAGTCCCTCCATTGGTTACCGGTTTTCTACCGTGTCAAATATAAAATACTTTTACTTACATACAAGGCTATTAACCAAACTGCACCATCATACATCTCCTCACTCATCTCAAAATATCTCCCTACCAGACCTCTCCGCTCTGCACAAGATCTGCGTCTCTCATCCACATGTATTACCTGTTCCCACTCAAAATTACAGGACTTTACCCGGGCTTCACCCACTCTGTGGAATGCACTCCCACGCACAATAAGACTCTCCTCTAGTCTCCAAACCTTTAAACGTTCTCTGAAAACTCATCTCTTCAGACAAGCCTACCAAATTTCAGACCCACACACATAACCTTAATAGCTTCCCTATCAAGTTACATCCCCTCTGTACAGTCCACATAAACTCACATTTTGTCTTCCAACATTGCTAGGTGATCATATCATATACAACCCATTAAGAACCTAGCAACCTGGGGAACCATTATGTAACAGGTAGCATCTATCCTTGTGTATCAATGCCTATTTCCCTATAGATTGTAAGCTTGCGAGCAGGGCCTTCCTACCTCTGTCTGTCTGTCTGTCTTTGCCCAGTTTTGTTCTATAATTGTTGTTCTAATTGTAAAGCGCAATGGAATATGCTGCGCTATATAAGAAACTGCTAATAAATAAATAAATAAATAAAATTATGTATAATACTTGATACTGTTTTCTGATTGCAAACACACGGAATTACTTGACTTTGTTTATGAATAAAAACACCGTCCAGCATTCTTTTTTATTAAACACTTTATTTTTCATTTTCTTCTCATTCTTTTTCTTGCTTTCTGTTTTTAATATTTTGCTTTACTAGCTCTATTAAGGGTATATTCAACTATTTGTGCATTTGTTATAGAGAACATAAACAATCAACAACATATAATATATGGTTCTTGACACCTTAATTTTAAAGCATATATAATTTTTTTTTTTAAAGTTATAACTAAAAAAATGTTTTGGAGAAGGGACAAGAGTTGCACCCTCTGTAGACTGACTCCTTTGTCTTTGATGTCTTGTAGAATTCAACGATTCAAAACCGTACCTTTGTTTTTACTTTGTAAGAGTTTTGTCTAGATGTAAAAGTCCGTAGTGCAGTTATTGTCTTATCACTACATTCTGTTTTCCAGAGAGATATCTTCAACCAAGTTCTCATCCGTTCTGCCATTAACAGTAACACAAAATCATGCCAGAATTTAGCAAGGTACAAGATTCACGAAATGCATGCGGATAGCGTCTGACACTTAGGGGTATATTCAACTGATGTTGAATTACGACGTGGATTCGTCAGTTTTTTTATTCAACACTATTCGACAGCCGAAACCCTCTTCCCGGGACCCTGAATTCGACCTATTCAATTAAGAACGGATTCTACGCGCCCTCGGTCGAAAACGGACCAATCGTCGAATAGTGGGCGGCCTGGATTCGACTTCCCGTCGTTTGGAATCCTATATAGGGCTTGTTTGCTGCGTGCTCAGCAGCCATTTTGTAAACCTGCAGAGCGGAGTGAGGAGCTGCAGAGTGATCAGTCTGGTCAGAAAAAGGCTCCATTATTGTAGTCAGTGTAAAAAAATGGGATATATATGTTGTAAAACACAGGGATTGTCCTAAAAAAACGATTCCACAAGAGAGCTGACTGTAATGGCTGCTCGTCTCCCTGAAGTCTCAAAAACGGGAGTGAGGAGAGAGGAGTGGCTTTGGAGAAGTGTATCCTGGGTAACTGGAATCATGGGTACATTTCCCTCAGCCGAGTACAGGAAAAAATATTCTTTTAAAAAATCGAATATATAATACTGTGGGTCATAAATAGAAAAACCAAGTAGATAATCCCTACAAATATAAATAGATATGCTATTAGAAATCAAAAAAGCACCAAAAAATGAAAGTATTTAAGATTTCTTATCAGCTCACGCCAGAAAAAAGTAGGCGCAATGAAACTGACGAAATGACTGTCGAAAAGGGGTGGTCTTCTGTATGCCGAATGTCGGGATCCCGGCGCCGGAATCCCGACACCCGGCATACCGACAACTATTCTCCTTCGTGGGGAACCACGACCCCCCTGGAGGGAGAATAAAATAGTGTGGCACGCGTAGCGCGCCACCGTGCCCGCAAGGGGCTCCTTTGCGCTCGCCACGCTGTCGGTATGCCGGCGGTCGGGCTCCCGGCGCCGGTATGCTGGGCGTCGGGAGCCCGAGCGCCAGCATACCGTACGACACCCTCGAAAAGCACTGATGTCGAATCGACATTCTTCAATTGAATATACTTTTGTCGAAATGCCGCATTTTTAACATTACAGACATGAAATTGTCGAATAGTCAAAAGTCGAAACTGAAACTACAGGTTTTTTGTCGATAAGTGCCGTATTGAATTGTCGAATCCGATTCAACATGGTTTTTTGGTCGAAAAAGCCCTGTTTTTCGACAAATTAAGTAATTCGACATCAATTGAATATACCCTTATTCGGGCCCCATAGTGAGCTGCCGATAAATATAGTTGATTCTGTATTCTGAAATAGCCCTTCCTAATGTGTTATGTATTACCTAAAAAGCTGAAAAATGTGTAACTTTATCACCTCAAACTAATGTTTTCATGGAAAATCTGACATGGAGAAATAGATTTGTCAGATTACCTGTACAGCCTAACAAATCATTTATAAGACTCTACAAATTATATCAGCATCTACAGTCTTAGAATTATTGCTGGGTACAGTAGTTGGTGGTTTTTGATTTTCTAAAATGAAAACCGGTACACTGAAAATATTTTTTTCAGTATTCAGGTTAATATGTATTTTGTTTTTTAATATATTATGTAATATAACATATGTGCAGAGAGAGTTAGATTTGGGTGTGGTGTGTTCAATCTGCAATCTAAATTGCAGTGTAAAAATAAAGCAGCCAGTATTTACCCTGCACAGAAACAAAATAACCCACCCAAATCTAACTCTCTCTGCACATGTTATATCTGCCTCCCCTGCCGTGCACATGGTTTTGCCCAACTGCTAAAAAATTTCCTGCTGCGATCAACTTGGAATTACCCCCTTAGTGACGTTGATGTGGACAGGGCTAAACCAGCCTATAGTCTGAAAGAGCGTTAGAAGGTCTCAGGGGTTATGTCGGGTACACACTAGAACAATCTCAGCCCGATATGTCGCTTCCAGCTGCATCGGAACGACACATCGGCTGGATCATTTAGTGTGTATGGTCAATCTGCGTGCTCCCATGGTCGAATGCGATATCCGGTTAGCCGCGCTGCACGGCCAAACAGACGATATAGCATATGAGGCCATGCGGTGTAATTAAGGACATAACTGGGGATTGTTCCGTTCTTCATTACATTGTTCTGTACCACAGATATATTACGTCGGCATATCATCCAGATACACATTGCTCTAATGTGTACTTGGCTTTAGACCAATCTGTATCCAATAAAATAATTAGAATGTTCACAGGACTCGCCAATCAGAGCAACCTTGGGTCTGGACCAACCTGTAGCCAATCAAAATATCTTTGGGGCTAGATCAAGCTGTAGCCAATCAGAGCAATATTATATCGTTGAGGCTAGACCAACCTGTCACCATCCTTTGGAGCATTAGAACGTCCATGAGGCAAGACCAGACTGTAGCCATTAAGAATATTAGAACATCATCAAGACTAGATCAACCTGTAGACAGTCAAAACCTTAGAACAAACTTTGGTCTCAACTTGTAGACAATTAAAATATTAGAATGGCGTTGGGGCTAGACCAACCTCTAGTGATTCACAACATTAGATCTGGGCTACAGTATTCTATAGCCAAATGGAGCATTAGAATGCCATAAGAATGTTCTCGGGGCTAGACCATACTAGAGCGTATCAGAGCATTAGATGGTTTTGGGGACCAGACCAACCTGTAGCCAATCAACCCAACTTCCATGGGGATAGTGTCAGAGTTTTCAATAGTCAAAGTTTACAGTTACGTATGAAATGCGGCCAACTCGATGTTCACACAACTACTGTTATTTATTACTCTTTCCACAGATGCCTTTTAATGGAGAGAGATGTTCTGAGACCCAAATCCCCCCTGACAGAGAGACTTATGAGGAAAGCTTCTGCAGTACATAACCTCGTATAGACTCCGTGTCCAGAATTCTTACACGTCTATGATCAATTCTGCTTCAGAAAAAAAAAAAGACATTAATTATCATATTGATTGCAGATTGCATTTTAAGTCGGAACTAAACATATATAGGTATACTGTAGAATTTTTTTGAAAAATTATTTTGTTACTGATCATTTATTTAAAGAAGCCATTTGCTCAAAAACTGGGAAGAGACTATAACATGTCACAGCGGACACTCTGCCTTTGGTTGTGCAATAAAAGGCTGAGGGACAGCGACACTGCCTTTCGAAAGATATTAAATGTAAATGGGCAGAAAGTATATGTAAATGGGTAGAAAGGAGGTTGCTGAAATGTGCCTTGGAACATGATTTCCCAATATGTGCTTCACAGATCAATGCTATGCCAATGCTTAAAGCTACAATCCTCTGCAAAATAAAAATGTTTCTTTAAAATAAATCACTCTGGTTACTTGTAAGAAGAGAGAGCATCTTGTTCATTTTTATTTTATTTTTTAATTAAAGCATAAGTGTATCAAACCTACTAAAGCAGAGTTGCCCATAGCAACCAATTATTATATTATTCTTTATTTATATGAAGCCACAAAGGGTCTGTAGCGCCTTACAAAGTACAGAAACAGTATGCACGAAACAAAAAAACTTGACAAGCTGGGTCCAAAATAGTGTGTTCGGAAGTGGATAAGATTACACCCAAATGGGATAGAAAATTGAACTTAACAAATGCAGAAAGGGAAGACATCAAGAGACTGTAAGAAAATAGAAATATAACCATAAAGCCAGCAGACAAAGGGGGCGGAGTTGTAGTGATGGACACCGAAAAATACAACCAAGAAGTCCTACGCTTACTGAATGACAAAAACATCTACAAACTTTTAAAAGGAAATCCAAGTGAACGGATCGGAAATACCCTGAAGGTTTTGGTTAATCGTCATCTTAATGAAAGGAATATTACAGAACAAGAATCAAAATATCTAATTAAAGATCAACCAGTTCTACCAGTAATGTACATACTACGCAAATCCCTAAAAATGTTGACCCTCTCCCCCCCACTTGCCCCATTGTTGCCAGCACAGAGTCTATTTCTTCTAACCTGTCTCACTTTGTGGATTCGTATCTACAACCAGAAGTGGTAAAATTACGATCCCATCAGTGATCGCGCTGAGCCCAAAAAAAAGTGGGTCCCAGGGACCCCTCACTTTTGAAAATTGGGGTCCTACCGGTCTTTTTCTGGGTCCCATCGGAATGAAGGTTCTTTTAAACTTAATCTTGTTTGGACACTACAAAAGTGTTGCAAGCTGGGGTGATGGGGGTGACAATGCTGCTGGGCTGTGTAGCATTAGGCAGGAAGTGAATTGGTGTCCCACCTCCCAGACCGCAAAGCAGAGGGAATGCGCGCCGAAGGCGCGCCACAAAATTTTAGGGGAGCGGCTTCGTGGGGAAGGGGCGTGACCACATAATAGTGCCAATTCACATTACACCACACAGTAGTGCCGTTTATACACATTGCACCAGGTAGAACCTCCTATGCACACTGCGCCAGGTACAGCACGTTATACACAATGCACCAGGTACAGCACGTTATACACAATGCACCAGGTACAGCACGTTATACACAATGCACCAGGTACAGCACGTTATACACTTTGCACCAGGTACAGCACGTTATACTCTTTGCACCAGGTACAGCACGTTATACACTTTGCACCAGGTACAGCACGTTATACACTTTGCACCAGGTACAGCACGTTATACACCTTGCACCAGGTACAGCACGTTATACTCTTTGCACCAGGTACAGCACGTTATACACTTTGCACCAGGTACAGCACGTTATACTCTTTGCACCAGGTACAGCACGTTATACACTTTGCACCAGGTACAGCACGTTATACACTTTGCACCAGGTAGAGGACTTATACAAATTGCACCAGGTACAGCACGTTATACACATTTCTCCAGTTATTGCACGTTATACACATTGCGCCAGTTAGAGCGCGTTATACACATTGTGCCAGGCAGAGCGCGTTATACACACTGCGCCAGGCAGAGCGCGTTATACACACTGCGCCAGGCAGAGCGCGTTATACACACTGCGCCCGGTAGAGCGCGTTATACACAATGCGCCCGGTAGAGCGCGTTATACACAATGCGCCCGGTAAAGCACGTTATACACAATGCGCCCAGTAAAGCACGTTATACACAATGCGCCCGGTAAAGCACGTTATACACAATGTGCCCGGTAAAGCACGTTATACACAATGCGCCCGGTAAAGCACGTTATACACAATGCGCCCGGTAGAGCATTTTATACACACTGCACCAGGTAAGAGCACTGAGGCACACTGCACCAGGTAAGAGCACTGAGGCACACTGCACCAGGTAAGAGCACTGAGGCACACTGCACCAGGTAAGAGCACTGAGGCAAACTGCACCAGGTAAGAAAACTGAGGCACCCTGTACCAGGTAAGAGCACTGAGGCACCCTGCACCAGGTAAGAGCACTGAGGCACACTGCACCAGGTAAGAGCACTGAGGCACACTGCACCAGGTAAGAGCACTGAGGCACACTGCACCAGGTAAGAGCACTGAGGCACACTGCAGTAATCACCGTCGTCCTCCTCCTCCCTCCCCCCCCTCCCCCCCGGGCCGTAGCAGACACAGGGACACAGACAGGGAACGCACCACACGTGCAGGGATCGGCGTCCTCCGTGATCTAGTGGGTAAAGCTGGGCAAAGTGCCTGGGGCTTCCCGCGGTGCCGTCTGAGGCAGTGGCCGCGCTACCGCTCTTGCCTTTGATGTGTTCTCTCAAAGCAAGAGCGGTAGCGCGGCCACTGCCTCAGACGGCACCGCGGGAAGCCCCAGGCACTTTGCCCAGCTTTACCCACTAGATCACGGACTCTGATCCCTGCACATAATTGCCAGCACCTCTCAGAGTCCCTGTGGCAACCCCCGTCCCCCATCCGCACTATAAACTTACGGACACCGAGTCACCCTTACTCTGCAAGCAGCCTGGTGCCAAAGAGGAGGGGAAACTGGCTCCACCTCCTCTTTATATCATTCAGCACGGGGCCTGCATGTCAGTTAAACAAATCCCCCTTACAGATTGGCGGAATGAGGAGCGCGTCCCCGGGGACCCGCACACTTTGTAAACTTGAGTCCCGTGTCTTCAAAAACGGGTAAAAAACGCGCTATAGCGCGTTTTTGCGATCACTGCCCATGTAAAACACACCATTGATGTGATTAGTAAATTAAAAAATATAAACCTATCACCCAAATCAATTTTGGTTACAGCAGACATGTGTTCACTATATTCCATAATCAAACATTATCTGGGAATTCAAGCAGTAGAACATGCATTTAAAAGAAGTACAAACAGAAAAGATGAAAAAACGTTGAAGTTCCTAAAAGAAGGTATCTCCTTCATCTTGAAAAACAATTTCTTTTGGTTTGGAGGACAATGCTATATGTAAAAACAGGGAACGGCAATGGGCACACATTTTGCCCCCTCATATGCCAACCTATTTATGAGTTGGTGGGAAGATAAAGTCATCTGGCAGAATAACATCTATGCGAAGAACATCACCCTTGGGATCCGATATATTGACAACATTTTTTTTTTATGGGAAGGCCAAGAGGAAGAACTAAGAACTTTTTTGAGAAGATCAACAATCCGTATGATATAAATTCGACCTCTTTGAAAGTAGTGCTAAGGAAATACAATTTCTAGCTTTAAATATATATGTAGAGAATAATATCTAGACAAAGAACTACACAAAACCAACCGCTAGTAATTCATACATCAATAGAAATAGCTATCACCATTGTAGATGGTTTTCAAATATACTAAATGGATAAATTCAGGGGATAAGACAAAACTGCACGGAAGATAAGATCTTTGTGGAACAAGCGGAAGAACTACCTTGCTAGATCTGGAAGCGGGTCCCTGGCCAGTGCCATCTTCCCAGTGATATTTATGAAGATGACACTGGTCACTAGAGAGCAAAGACTCTGGTAGAGTGCCAGAGTGTTTGCTCTGTATGTGCGGCGCCATCTTCCTGAAGATATCATCAGGAAGATGGCGCCACCGTCAGCAGGCCACAGCACAGGTATACTCAGGGTGTGTGTTAGCGGACTCACCCCCCCTTCCCTCCTCCTGCAGCCCGGGCCCAGTTAATTTGCGTCTACCCCCACTACAGCTAACAATACATTGAGCTGCAGAGTGTCGGAAGGTGTGTGCCAGGCTTTACAGTACAGGACATTGCACAACATGGACAAGGTTCATAAACATTACTGCAGTATCTGTCAGAAGACCCAAATAAGCAGCACTGGCTGAACTCAAAGGTTTGGTGCAGTTGTAGGCAGTGGGATGAAGGTGATGTTATCAGTGAAGAAAGAGGGCCCTGCTCGTGAGAGTTTACACTCTAGAGGTCATGTATGGGATGATTAGGATCTCGCCATGGAGGTCACTTATGGGATGATGGGGATCCCTCCATGGAGGTCACGTATGGGATGATGGGGATCTCACCATAGGTGTCGGGTACGGGATGATGGGGATCCCTCCATAGGTGTCAGATATGGGATGATGGGGATCCTTGCATGGAGGTCACATATGAGATGATGAGGATCCCTCCATGGAGGTCATGTGTGCAATGATAGGGATCTCTCCATAGGTGTCATGCATGGGATGATGGAGGTCCCGAAGGGGATGATGGGGATCCTACCATTGAGGTCATGTATTGGATGATGGGGATACCTCCGTAGAGCTCATATGTGATGATGGGATCTCTCCATAGTTGTCATGCATGGGATGATGGGGATCCCTCCATGGAGGTCACACGTGTTGAAGTGATTCCTTATTATGATAATGTTTCCTTCTCTCAGCAGTTTTATATATTGTGATTCAGAATCTAATGGCCACATACAAACATTGGGGATGGCCATTTTGTGGCCAGGATTTGGGGGAGCAGGTTATCACACCAGTAGGTATTTAGCTGTTGCACCATGAATATTGGTCAGGTAGTTTTCTTATGAACTGCATTCTCTAAAAAGTTCCGTCCACAAATGGCTGCTTCTGTTGTGAGCAGGCGATAAACACAATGACCCAATAGAGCTTCAAAGCGTCACAAGGAAGGAGCATGGCCACAGATTAGTACCTCCAATTCAAATTATGCCACACAGTCGCACAATCTTATTCACGTTACACTGCAGTGTAGTCCCTGTCAAAAGGGTTTTAGTATATGTTGTATGTGGAATTAAATTTTAATGGTATAACGCTATTTGAGATCCATTTTTATTCACATGTACTGCGGTTGATGTAATAAGGAGGATATCCATAAGAACTATAGAAGGCCCGGATGGTGATCCGCTCCTTATAAGGCGCTATTGTCTACCACGGTAGACCACCACTTCGGGTACAAGTCTGAACCCCCTCCCTATATACATCTAAACTAATTGATATAACAGTATTATGCTATGTCGGTGCTTTTTTCTTTATTTTAAAAGGTTGAATATTTTCCAAGTGTTTGAGAGATTGAACACCATTGGTTTTTTTTGAAAGCGCCTGAGAATCAGGGTGGTAACCATTTTTGTTTGTCTATTTTAAAGTGTGGGCGACACTTTTTCTACCACTTATTTTCTTGGGCTGCTCTGTTTTTGCGCACAGTTTGTGATCTACCCTCTTTTTCAGTGTAGTTCCTATGATTCATATTGTACCATAGTAGTGTCCCTTAGACACGTTACACCACACAGTAGTGCCCCTTATGTGTTTTATTATACAGTAGTAACTCTTACAGACAATGCCCACAGTAGTGCCCCTTATACATGTTATGCTACACAGTAGTACACACAATACTTTAACCACTTGCCTAGTACGGTCGCAACAGATGCGACCACACCAGCAAGTGCTTTGTGACCTGGTCGCACAGCTTCAGCTTTCTGGTCCCTCTGCCACCCTGTACCCTCCGCCAGTGTTTGCCGCGCTGTCGATCACTGCTGATCGCTCAGCACGGCAGGAAACAACCCGGCGGCTGCAGACAATAGCAGCTGCTGGCGGAAGTGTAAATTAATCCACCCAAACCCCCCTTCCCGTGTACCTGGTAGCTGCCAGGGCTATTAAAATCAAAGGCGCAGTGTTTTAGATGTTCCTGATGGTGCCGTCCATTGTATGAAGAAAACAATTAAAAAAACACGAGTTTTATGGTAAGAACTTACCTTTGTTAAAACTCTTTCTGCGAGGTACACTGGGCTCCACAAGTCTGGACAATGGGGTGTAGAGTAGGATCTTGATCCGAGGCACCAACAGACTCAAAGCTTTGACTGTTCCCAGAATGCACAGCGCCGCCTCCTATATCACCCAGCCTCCCAGCACAGGAGCTCAGTTTTAGTTAACCAGCCCAATGCAGTAGCAGGAAAACAGACGACAACGGTTAGTAGCCACATATACCACACTCTCATGACAAGAGAAGTGTCAGCGGCTAATGCCATATCAACCCAAAGAAGCTAAGTGCGTCAGGGTGGGCACCTTGTGGAGCCCAGTGTACCTCGCAGAAAGAGTTTTAACAAAGGTAAGTTCTTACCATAAAACTCGTTTTCTGCTGCGGGGTACACTGGGCTCCACAAGTCTGGACAATGGGGATGTCCTAAAGCAGTTCCTTATGGGAGGAGATGCACTGTAGCGGGCAGAAGAACCCGGCGTCCAAAGGAAGCATCCTGGGAAGCAGCAGTATCGAAGGCATAGAACCTTATGAACGTGTTCCTGGAGGACCACGTAGCCGCCTTGCACAATTGATCAAGGGTCGCACCACTGTGGGCCGCCCAAGAAGGTCCAACAGACCGAGTAGAATGGGCCGTAATGTGAGCAGGAGCTGACAGACCAGCCTTCACATAAGCATGTGCAATCACCATTCTAATCCATCTGGCCAGGGTCTGCTTGTGAGCAGGCCAGCCACGTTTGCGAAATCCAAACAAAACAGAGAATCAGATTTTCGAATAGAAACAGTCCTCTTCACATAGATACGGAGCCTGTACCACATCCAAAGACTGCTCTTTGGGAGACAAATAAGGAGAGACAAAGGCTGGAACCACAGTCTCCTGATTAGGGTGGTATGAAGAAACCACCTTAGGTAAATATCCGGGACGAGTCCTAAGAACCACCCGGTCATGGTGAAAAATCAGATATGGGGATCTACAAGACAAGGCACCCAGATCCGACACTCTTCTAGCAGAGGCAATAGCCAGCAAGAACACCACCTTAAGGGAAAGCCACTTAAGGTCAGCTGAACTAAGAGGTTCAAATGGAGGCTCCTGCAACGTCTCCAAAACCACCGACAAGTCCCAAGGAGCCACAGGCGGGACATAGGGAGGTTGGATACGCAACACACCCTGAGTGAAAGTATGAACATCAGGTAATGTTGCAATTTTTCTCTGAAACCACACCGACAAGGCAGAAATATGAACCTTGAGGGAGGCCAGACGCAGGCCTAAATCTAGTCCCTGCTGCAGAAAAGCCAAAAGTTTGGCTGTACTAAACTTGGAAGCGTCATAATTGTTAGATGCGCACCAAACAAAGTATGAATGCCAGACCCTATGGTAAATCCGAGCAGAAGCCAGTTTCCGGGCACGTAACATAGTTTTAATGACCTCTTCAGAAAAACCCTTAGCCCTCAAGACGGAAGCTTCAAGAGCCACGCCGTCAAAGATAGCCGGGCTAGGTCCTGGTAGACACAAGGGCCCTGAACGAGGAGGTCTGGGCGTTGTGGAAGTAGAAGTGGACGCTCTGACGATAGGCCTTGCAGGTCTGAGAACCAGTGCAGTCTGGGCCACGCCGGAGCTATAAGAAGCAGATTTCCTTTTTCCTGCTTGAACTTCCGAATTACCCTGGGCAGGAGTGACACCGGAGGGAACACGTACGGCAGCCGAAACCTCCACGGCACCGCCAGCGCATCCACGAATGCTGCTTGAGGATCCCTTGTCCTTGCTCCGAAGACCGGAACCTTGTGAATGTGTCGAGACGCCACCAGATCCACATCTGGAAGACCCCACCTTTCCATGAGGAGTTGAAACACTTCTGGATGGAGGCCCCACTCGCCGGCATTCACGTCCTGACGACTGAGAAAGTCTGCTTCCCAATTCAGGACTCCAGGAATGAATATTGCCGATATTGCCGGTAAATGGCGTTCTGCCCACTGTAGGATCCGTGAGGCTTCCTTCATTGCCAAACGGCTTCGAGTGCCGCCTTGATGATTTATGTAAGCCACTGTGGTGGCGTTGTCCAACTGTACTTGAACAGGATGGTTCTGAATTAAATGCTGGGCCAGGTTCAACGCATTGAAGACCGCCCGCAACTCCAGAATGTTGAACGAGAGGAGAGATTCCTCCTTGGTCCACCGACCCTGTAAGGAGTGCTGCTCCAGCACAGCGCCCCAACCTCTTAGACTGGCATCTGTTGTCAACAGGACCCAGTTGGATATCCAGAAGGGACGGCCCCTGCACAATTGTTGGTCCTGGAGCCACCAGAGCAGCGACAGACGGACCTCCGGAGTCAATGAGATCATGTGAGACCTGATCCGGTGAGGCAGGCCGTCCCACTTGGCTAGAATCAGCTTCTGGAGGGGGCGAGAATGGAATTGAGCATACTCTACCATGTCGAATGCTGACACCATGAGGCCCAGCACCTGCATTGCCGAATGTATCGACACTTGCGGACGAGAAAGGAAGCAACGAATCCTGTCCTGAAGCTTCAGGACTTTCTCCTGAGACAAGAACAACCTCTGGTTGTGAGTGTCTAACAGCGCTCCCAGGTGCACCATGCTCTGAGCAGGGACCAGGGAGGATTTCTTCCAGTTGATGAGCCACCCGTGGGCTTTTAGAAACCGGACCGTCATATTCAGATGACACAGGAGAAGATCTGGGGAATTTGCCAGGATTAACAAGTCGTCCAGATACGGCAGTATCCTGACCCCTTGACGGCGGAGTACCACCGTCATCACCGCCATAACTTTGGTGAAGACTCGCGGAGCCGTTGTTAAACCAAAAAGGTAACGCCCGAAACTGGTAATGGATGTTGCCAATAGCAAACCTCAGGTATTGTTGATGTGACACTGCTATAGGAATATGCAGGTAAGCATCCTGTATGTCCAAGGAGACCATGTAGTCCCCAGGTTCCAAGGCCAGAACTATAGAGCGAAGGGTTTCTTTCCATACGGAACTTGGAAATCTTCACAAACCTGTTCAATGCCTTGAGGTTGAGAATGGGCCGGGAGGACCCATTCGGTTTCGGGACTAGAAAGAGCGGAGAATAGTACCCCCGGCCCCTCTGAGCAAGAGGCACCTGTACTACGACTCCTGTATCCAGGAGGGTCTGTACCACCGAGTGTAGAGTTTTTGCCTTTGTCCGGTCCAAAGGGACGTCTGTCTGGCAAAATCGATGAGGGGGTCGGTTTTTGAAGGCAATGGCGTAACCTCGAGTGACGACTTCCCGTACCCAGGCATCTGAAGTGGTCTTCAACCATTCCTGGGTATACAATACTAGATGGTTGTGACTCCACGTGGCGCTACTCCACACCCTCAAAAAAAATTGCTTACACAATCAGTATACAGCAGGATTCAAATCCACAGGTAGTTCATTTTATAGATGAAACATCACTAAAATAGACAAACAAATAGAGGCATAGAAGGGCATCTGTCCGAAAGCGCTCAAGCAGGGAGACGGTGCAATACGAGGACCTGGAGATTGGAGCTGCGATTTCCAACTGTTGGGGACACCAGAGCTACCGGGGCTTGTGGTGATTATACCTTTTGCAGCAACTTTGTCCATGAGAATTTCCTTGGCACCTCTATGTTGTTTTTTGTCGGATGTTTGTGAGTGCATTTTTGTTCATTAAAAATCTTTGTCTTAACGTCTAAGACGGTGTTGCACTATTACTACTACTTTTCTTTTAAGTGACATATGAATAATGATTCTGCTATGGAGTACAAAGCTGTTTCATCTTAAAGATTGTTGAACCTCGATTCTCTACATGCAATAAGATCTTATATTTATGTGAGTGGATCTAAGCAAATACCCACATTATTGGTTTCCAACAGGGTTACGCTATGCCTCTATTTGTTTGTCTATTTTAGTGATATTTCATCTATAAAATGAACTACCTGTGGAATTGAATCCTGCTGTATACTGATTGTGTAAGCAATTTTTTTTGAGGGTGTGGAGTAGCGCCACGTGGAGTCACAACCATCTAGTATTGAATTCTGTTTGAATCACGGTGAAAGGTTATTTTCTGCCTCCAAGGGCTGCTATTAATATTTAAGCGCACGAAGGGGACTGTTCTTTTCTCTTTACCATTCCTGGGTATACCCTAGAAGCCGGCCTCCCACCCTGGGATCCCCCAGGGGGGAGGCCCGCCCCGTCATGTGGCAGGCTTATCTTCTTGGCAGCTGGCTGACGGGCAGCCCAGGCTCTTTTGGGCTTCGGCTTACCAGGTTTGGAAGTGCGGGCCTGCTTATGGTACGCCTGACCTTTTGCTTTACCTGAAGGACGAAAGGGGCGAAAGGACGTACCTTCAGCCTTCGACACAGAAGGAGCGGTATTAGGTAGACAGGCAGTTTTGGCAGTAGCCAAGTCAGCCACTATCTTATTTAAGTCCTCCCCAAACAGAATATCTCCCTTGAAAGGGAGTACCTCCAGGGTTTTTCTAGAGTCCAGATCCACAGACCAGGATCTCAGCCACAATATATGGCGAGCCAGGACTGACGTAGTAGAGGCCTTGGCTGCCAGGATACCGGCATCAGAAGCCGCCTCTTTAATATATCGAGAAGCTGTGACCATATATGACAAGCATTGTCTAGCATGGTCAGAGGAGATTTCAACTTCTAACTCCAAGGCCCATGCTTCAATAGCCTCAGCAGCCCATGAAGCTGCAATAGTAGGCCTTGGTGCAGCACCCGTGAGGGTGTAAATCGCTTTTAGACAACCCTCCACACGTTTATCCGTAGGCTCTTTTAGAGACGTGACGGTAGTGACAGGTAGAGCTGAGGAAACCACCATCCTAGCCACATGTGAGTCCACTGGAGGAGGTGTTTCCCAATTCTTAGACAGCTCTGGCGCGAGGGGATAGCGTGCCAGCATCCTCTTTTGAGGCACAAACTTCGTACCCGGGTTTTCCCAGGGTTCCTGACGTATATCCACTAGGTGATCAGAGTGAGGTAAAACCTGTTTAACCACCTTCTGACGCTTGAACCTATCTGGTTTCTTAGAAAGCACGGATGGCTCGGGATCATCCGTAATCTGCAGAATTAACTTTATAGCCTCCAAAAGGTCAGGAACATCCACATGTAAACTACCCTCCCCATCAGCCGTATCTGAGTCAGAACCTGTGGGGTCAGTGTAAGTGCCATCCTCATCAGACGAGGTGTCAGTGACAGCAGTGGATTGTGAGAAGACGAGCGCTCGCTTAGAGGACCTCTTGGACTTAGGCGAGCGTTGGTCAGACTTTTTAGTAGTCAAGGACTGGTTCAACTTCTTTAATTGAGCAGGTAAATCGTCCGCCCATGGCGGGTCAGCTGCAGGGCCCACATACGGTTGTACCGGCATTGGGGTCCCATAGGGGGTGTTAGTTTATGAACTAGCGTATACAGAAGCGTGGAAAAAGCGGCCCACGGTGGGTCAGTATGTGCCTCCGTTGCCACAGTCCCACTGGGGGGCAATGAGCCCCCAGAACCAGAGCCAACAGCTGCTATATTCTCCTCATATGTGCCTGTGGCTTCAGCAACACCAGCTGTGTGTTCCGCCCCAGAACCGTTACCCTCAGAAGCAGACATGATATAACTTGCAGTATGAGGTAACACAGTACAATTATCAGCGGCACAATATCCCTAAACCCAAACCCCTGCGCAGTGTAGTCAGCACCAGCAGAGATAAAGGAGAGATATGGTGACTAAATCACAGAGAAAAATACGTAATACACTAAATCTTTGTGAAAATCCTATATTAAATAACACCTGACGCACCAAGCCCCCTCAGGTTATAGAATATAGGGATAGCAAGTTGAGTGAAAGACACGAGATGCAGAGCCGGCCATAGGCATAGACAAACTAGGCAATTGCCTAGGGCATCTGGTATGCCTAGGGGCATCAGCAGCTTCTGCTGATTAAATTGATAGGCAGCATGCCTATATTCTGTGTGTAGCATTTCATATGCAGATACAGCCACAGTCTCACACAGTATATAGGCATGCTGCATATCATTTTAATCAGCAGAAGCTGCTTGTGCATCCTAGCCACATAGCAATGCAAATAAGATGCATTTTCATAAAAAAAATATGCCAGACGTTAGCATTGAGGCAAGATTTATGAGGACACATCTGTATTCAAGCAGAGGCAGTGGTCACATGTTAGTGGCAGTGTGAGTGTTGTGTGCATGTGAGTAAGTTGGTTGTGCAGTAGTGTTCGGAATATGTGTAAGGAGCATTATGTGTGTCATGTAAAAATAAGAATTTACTTACCGATAATTCTATTTCTCGTAGTCCGTAGTGGATGCTGGGGACTCCGTAAGGACCATGGGGGAATAGCGGCTCCGCAGGAGACTGGGCACAAAAGTAAAGCTTTAGAACTACCTGGTGTGCACTGGCTCCTCCCCCTATGACCCTCCTCCAAGCCTCAGTTAGGATACTGTGCCCGGACGAGCGTACACAATAAGGAAGGATTTTGAATCCCGGGTAAGACTCATACCAGCCACACCAATCACACCATATAACTTGTGATCTAAACCCAGTTAACAGCATGATAACAGAGGAGCCTCTAGAAAAGATGGCTCACTACAGCAATAACCCGATTTTTTGGTAACAATAACTATGTACCAGTATTGCAGACAATCCGCACTTGGGATGGGCGCCAAGCATCCACTACGGACTACGAGAAATAGAATTATCGGTAAGTAAATTCTTATTTTCTCTAACGTCCTAAGTGGATGCTGGGGACTCCGTAAGGACCATGGGGATTATACCAAAGCTCCCAAACGGGCGGGAGAGTGCGGATGACTCTGCAGCACCAAATGAGAGAACTCCAGGTCCTCCTCAGCCAGGGTATCAAATTTGTAGAATTTTACAAACGTATTTGCTCCTGACCAAGTAGCTGCTCGGCAAAGTTGTAAAGCCGAGACCCCTCGGGCAGCCGCCCAAGATGAGCCCACCTTCCTTGTGGAATGGGCTTTTACAGATTTTGGCTGTGGCAGGCCTGCCACAGAATGTGCAAGCTGAATTGTACTACAAATCCAACGAGCAATAGTCTGCTTAGAAGCAGGAGCACCCAGCTTGTTGGGTGCATACAGAATAAACAACGAGTCAGATTTTCTGACTCCAGCCGTCCTGGAAACCTATATTTCCAGGGCTCTGACAACGTCTAGCAACTTGGAGTCCTCCAAGTCCCTAGTAGCCGCAGGCACCACAATAGGTTGATTCAGGTGAAACGCTGAAAAACCACCTTAGGGAGAAACTGAGGACAAGTCCTCAATTCCGCCCTGTCCGAATGGAAAATCAGATGAGGGCTTTTACAGGATAAAGCCGCCAATTCTGACACGCACCTGGCCCAGGCCAGGGCCAACAGCATGACCACTTTCCATGTGAGATATTTTAACTCCACATATTTAAGTGGTTCAAACCAATGTGACTTTTGGAACCCAAAAACTACATTTAGATCCCAAGGTGCCACTGGAGGCACAAAAGGAGGCTGTATATACAGTACCCCTTTCACAAACCTCTGAACTTCAGGGACTGAAGCTAGTTCTTTTTGGAAGAAAATTGACAGGGCCGAAATTTGAACCTTAATGGACCCCCATTTCAGGCCCAAAGACACTCCTGTTTGCAGGAAATGTAGGAATCGACTTAGTTGAAAATTCCTCCGTCGGGGCCTTACTGGCCTCGCACCACGCAACATATTTTCGCCAAATGCGGTGATAATGTTTTGCGGTTATATCTTTCCTGGCTTTGATCAGGATAGGAATGACTTCATTCGGAATGCCTTTCTCCTTCAGGATCCGGCGTTCAACCGCCATGCCGTCAAACGCAGCCGCGGTAAGTCTTGGAACAGACAGGGACCTTGCTGGAGCAGGTCCCTTCTTAGAGGTAGAGGCCACGGATCCTCCGTGAGCATCTCTTGAAGTTCCGGTTACCAAGTCCTTCTTGGCCAATCCGGAGCCACGAATATAGTGCTTACTCCTCTCCATCTTATAATTCTCAGTACCTTGGGTATGAGAGGCAGAGGAGGGAACACATACACTGACTGGTACACCCACTGTGTTACCAGAGCGTCTACAACTATTGCCTGAGGGTCCCTTGACCTGGCGCAATACTTGTCGAGTTTTATAAACATGTGGAAGACTTCTGGGTGAAGTCCCCACTCTCCCGGGTGGAGGTCGTGTCTGCTGAGGAAGTCTGCTTCCCAGTTGTCCACTCCCGGAATGAATACTGCTGACAGTGCTATCACATGATTTTCCGCCCAGCGAAGAATCCTTGCAGCTTCTGCCATTGCCCTCCTGCTTCTTGTGTCACCCTGTCTGTTTACGTGGGTGACTGCCGTGATGTTGCCCGAATGGATCAACTCCGGGTGACCTTGAAGCAGAGGTCTTGCTGAGCTTAGAGCATTGTAAATGGCCCTTAGCTTCAGGATATTTATGTGAAGTGATGTCTCCAGGCTTGACCATAAGCTCTGGAAATTCCTTCCCTGTGTGACTGCTCCCCAGCCTCGCAGGCTGGCATCCGTGGTCACCAGGACCCAGTCCTGAATGTGCGGCCCTCTAGAAGATGAGCACTCTGCAACCACCACAGGAGAGACACCCTTGTGCTTGGAGACAGGGTTATCCGCTGATGCATCTGAAGATGCGACCCGGACCATTTGTCCAGCAGGTCCCACTGGAAAGTTCTTGCGTGGAATCTGCCGAATGGGATTGCTTCGTAGGAAGCCACCATTTTTCCCAGAACCATTTCATTGATGTACTGAGACTTGGCTCGGTTATAGGAGGTTCCCGACTAGCTCGGATAACTCCCTGACTTTCTCCTCCGGGAGAAACACCTTTTTCTGGACTGTGTCCAGGATCATCCCTAAGAACAGAAGACGAGTCGTCGGAATCAGCTGCGATTTTGGAATATTGAGAATCCAATTGTGCTGCCGCAACTCTACCTGAGATAGTGCTACACCGACCTCCAACTGTTCCCTGGATCTTACCCTTATCAGGGAATCGTCCAAGTAAGGGATAACTAAAATTCCCTTCCTTCGAAGGAGTATCATCATTTCGGCCATTACCTTGGTCTGAAACTGATAGTGACAGTTCTGTACCATAAACCTGAGGTACCCTTGGTGAGAAGGGTAAATTGGGACATGAAGGTAAGCATCCTTGATGTCCCGAGACATCATGTAGTCCCCTTCTTCCAGGTTCGCAATCACTGCTCTGAGTGACTCAATCTTGAATTTGAACCTCCGTATGTAAGTGTTCAAGATTTTAGATTTAGAATCGGTCTCACCGAACCGTCCGGCTTCGGTACCACAACAGTGTGGAATAATACCCCGTTCCCTGTTGCAGGAGGGGTACCTTGATTATCACCTGCTGGGAATACAGCTTGTGAATGGCTTCCAAAACTGCCTCCCTGTCAGAAGGAGACATCGTTAAAGCCGACTTTAGGAAACGGCGAGGGGGAGACGTCTCGAATTCCAATTTGTACCCCTGAGATATCACCTGAAGGATCCAGGGGTCTACTTGCGAGTGAGCCCACTGCGCGCTGAAATTCATTGAGACGGGCCCCCACCGTGCCTGATTCTGCTTGTAAAGCCCCAGCGTCATACTGAGGGCTTGGCAGAGGCGGGAGAGGGTTTCTGTTCCTGGGAACTGGCTGATTTCTGCAGCCTTTTTCCTTTCCCTCTGTCACGGGGCAGAAATGAGGAACCTTTTGCCCGCTTGCCCACGAAAAGACTGCGCCTGATAATACGGCGTCTTCTTATGTTGAGAGGCGACCTGGGGTACAAACGTGGATTTCCCAGCTGTTGCCGTGGCCACCAGGTCTGAAAGACCGACCCCAAATAACTCCTCCCCTTAATAAGGCAATACTTCCAAATGCCGTTTGGAATCCGCATCACCTGACCACTGTCGTGTCCATAACCCTCTACTGGCAGAAATGGACAACGCACTTAGACTTGATGCCAGTCGGCAAATATTCCGCTGTGCATCACGCATATATAGAAATGCATCTTTTAAATGCTCTATAGGCAATAATATACTGTCCCTATCTAGGGTATCAATATTTTTAGTCAGGGAATCCGACCAAGCCAAACCAGCACTGCATATCCAGGCTGAGGCGATTGCTGGTCGCAGTATAACACCAGTATGTGTGTAAATACATTTTAGGATACCCTCCTGCTTTCTATCAGCAGGATCCTTAAGGGCGGCCATCTCAGGAGAGGGTAGAGCCCTTGTTCTTACAAGCGTGTGAGCGCTTTATCCACCCTAGGGGGTGTTTCCCAACGCACCCTAACCTCTGGCGGGAAAGGATATAATGCCAATAACATTTTAGAAATTATCAGTTGTTATCGGGGGAAACCCACGCATCATCACACACCTCATTTAATTTCTCAGATTCAGGAAAACTACAGGTAGTTTTTCCTCACCGAACATAATACCCCTTTTTTGGTGGTACTCGTATTTCAGAAATGTGTAAAACATTTTTCATTGCCTCAATCATGTAACATGTGGCCCTACTGGAAGTCACATTTGTCTCTTCACCGTCGACACTGGAGTCAGTATCCGTGTCGGCGTCTATATCTGCCATCTGAGGTAACGGGCGCTTTAGAGCCCCTGACGGCCTATGAGACGTCTGGACAGGCACAAGCTGAGTAGCCGGCTGTCTCATGTCAACCACTGTCTTTTATACAGAGCTGACACTGTTACGTAATGCTTCCAACAGTTCATCCACTCAGGTGTCGACCCCCTAGGGGGTGACATCACTATTACAGGCAATCTGCTCCGTCTCCTCATACATGTCGACACAAACGTACCGACACACAGCACACACACAGGGAATGCTCTGATAGAGGACAGGACCCCACTAGCCCTTTGGGGAGACAGAGGGAGAGTTTGCCAGCACACACCAGAGCGCTATATATATATACAGGGATAACCTTATATAAGTGTTTTTCCCCTTATAGCTGCTGTATTTTTAATACTGCGCGTAATTAGTGCCCCCCTCTCTTTTTTAACCCTTTCTGTAGTGTAGTGACTGCAGGGGAGAGCCAGGGAGCTTCCCTCCAACGGAGCTGTGAGGGAAAATGGCGCCAGTGTGCTGAGGAGATAGGCTCCGCCCCCTTCTCGGCGGCCTTATCTCCCGTTTTTCTGTGTATTCTGGCAGGGGTTAAATTCATCCATATAGCCCAGGAGCTATATGTGATGCATTTTTTTTTTGCCATCCAAGGTGTTTTTATTGCGTCTCAGGGCGCCCCCCCCCCCAGCGCCCTGCACCCTCAGTGACCGGAGTGTGAAGTGTGCTGAGAGCAATGGCGCACAGCTGCAGTGCTGTGCGCTACCTTGTTGAAGACAGGACGTCTTCTGCCGCCGATTTTCCGGACCTCTTCTGTCTTCTGGCTCTGTAAGGGGGCCGGCGGCGCGGCTCTGGGACCTATCCATGGCTGGGCCTGTGATCGGTCCCTCTGGAGCTAATGTCCAGTAGCCTAAGAAGCCCAATCCACTCTGCACGCAGGTGAGTTCGCTTCTTCTCCCCTTAGTCCCTCGATGCAGTGAGCCTGTTGCCAGCAGGTCTCACTGAACATAAAAAACCTAAAACTAAACTTTTCACTAAGCAGCTCAGGAGAGCCACCTAGTGTGCACCCTTCTCGTTCGGGCACAAAAATCTAACTGAGGCTTGGAGGAGGGTCATAGGGGGAGGAGCCAGTGCACACCAGGTAGTTCTAAAGCTTTACTTTTGTGCCCAGTCTCCTGCGGAGCCGCTATTCCCCCATGGTCCTTACGGAGTCCCCAGCATCCACTTAGGACGTTAGAGAAAATGCATTAATAATGTGCAACATATGTGTAAGGGGCACTATGTGCGTCATTATGTGTATAAGGGCATTAATAATGTGTGGCATATGTGTAACAGGGTACTACTGTATGTGTGTCATTATGTGTATAGGGGCACTAATAATGTGCAGCAAATGTGTAGGGGGCACTATGTGTGTCATTATGTGTATAAGGGCATTAATAATGTGCAGCATATGTGTAAGGGACATTACGTGTAAAAGGGCATTAATAAAGGTTGTCATAATGTTTAAGGTGCATTATGTTTATAAGGACATTAATATGTGTCTCATGTGTAAGGGGCATTACTGTGTGGCATTATGTGTATAATGTGCTCTACTATGTGGCGTTGCATATAGAAAGGGCACTACTGTGTCGTCTAATGTGAATAAAGAGCAATAGGGTGTAGTGTACTGTGAATAAAGAGCAATTCAGTGTGATGTAATGTGAATAAGGGGCTCTACTGTGAGGAGTAACGTTTATAAGGTAAAGTGATACTAATGTGGGATGTAATATGAATTATGGACACTATTGCATGATCAAATGTGAATAAAGTTGCAGTACTGTGTGGCGTAATTGGAATTAGGGTTACTATTGTGCGGCCATGCCCCTTGCCAGCAAAAACACACCCCTTTTTGGGCTGTGCGCCAAATGTACGAACAGTTCCTATTTAAAATATAGGGGGTACAAACCCCAAAATAAAGACTGCTATGGGTTGATGGTGCTGTGAAAGAGGTGCAAGGTCAGAGGTAGAACCAGCGGTGGTGGTAGGGGGCACCAGCCAAAATCTTGCCTAGGGCATCATATTGGCTAGGGCCGGCTCTGACGAGATGGACACCACTCAGCTATCAAATGCACACACAGAAGGTCACAGTCTGTACAATGCAGAGGTTACAGACAATAATACTGCACTGGACTAGCTTACACAGCTATATAACAATAGATATAACACTGCACAGTAAGAACTGGATGTATATCACAGGGTAATTGTACTAGAAACCCCTGACTAAATGCATTCTTTCTTAACTAACACTGACTAAAAAAGGTAGGTAGAATACTTAAGTGTCTTGTAAAGTCACAGCACTGACAACCAGGCGACTTTACATAGGAGGATTTGGCCAAGCATTCCCAGGAACAGTGAGCTGAGGGATAATGATGCCGCAGACACTGACTGGGAGTGAGGAAAAGACAGATATGCAGCTCCAGGGCGGGAAATGGCGCCCTGGGGCTGGGGGAGGGGCTTCAGGTCTAAGCCTTATCCCCCTTGCTGGCAAAACCACCGGGTACTGTGGGCGATATAAGAAGTGGTTTAGAGAGAAAACCTGACCTGCGCCCATGCCCTGGTGATCTAGTGGGATCGCCTGTACTGCCACAGTGTCCACCGCCAGCGCGCGCGGCCCGCCTCCCACTGACCGCGCCGGATCGCGATAAAGACCGGGTCCCGCGAGTGGGACCCACTTACCACCTCCCGAAGCGCGGCCACGCGATCCTGGAGAGCCCCAGCCGTGTGTGTCTAACATGAAGAAAACTGGAGCCTCCGCTGTAGGTACCCGGCAACCAGGGCTCGGGAGTGTACAGCGCCGCTGGGGAGAGCTGGAGCTGCAGCAGAGAATGTCACAAAACATTTACCACCGCTGCTGCCCTTGAAGTCTTCACTTTTTACCTCATAAAAAGCTTTTCTCAGGGCTGCCTGGAGCAGCCCCTCTGTTATGTGCCTGCTTACTGCAGCACCAACTGACAAACTGAGCTCCTGTGCTGGGAGGCGGGGTGATATAGGAGGCGGCGCTGTGCATTCTGGGAACAGTCAAAGCTTTGAGTCTGTTGGTGCCTCGGATCAAGATCCTACTCTACACCCCATTGTCCAGACTTGTGGAGCCCAGTGTACCCCGCAGCAGAAATATATATATATATATATTATGAGATATATATATATATATATATATATATATATTATAGTTTGGAAAGTTCGGCGGCACTCCAGCAGACTTTCAAAGCGTTTTAAAATGACATAATTTTATTGTTTATGTCATTTTAAAACGCTTTGAAAGTCTGCTGGAGTGCCGCAGAACTTTGCAAACTACATGGGTTTAGTGCAACTAACCTACGGAGGGCACCGCAGCAAGTACTCTTCATATCCCTTTAGTGGAGTGCCGGATAACAGCTGTTTTCTATATATATTATATATATATAACAGGATTTTAATACCTACCGGTAAATTATTTTCCTAGTCCGTAGAGGATGCTGGGGTCCACTTCAGTACCATGGGGTATAGACGGATCCGCAGGAGCCATGGGCACTTTAAGACTTTTCAAGGGTGTGAACTGGCTCCTCCCTCTATGCCCCTCCTCCATACCTTAGTATAGGAACTGTGCCCAGGGAGACGGACATTTAGAGGAAAGGATTTACTTATAATTTAACGGTAAGATTCATACCAGCTCACACCTCAACCATGCCGCACAACATGGCATTCAACATAACACACTCCAACAGGCATGAAACAATGCAGCAACATGCTGAAAATAATTGTAACACAACACTCGTGTAACTATAAAACTAATAACTGCAGGTAAAGTACGCACTGGGTCGGGTGCCCAGCATCCTCTACGGACTAGGAGAAAAGGATTTACCGGTAAGTATTAAAATCCTGTTTTCTCATACGTCCTAGAGGATGCTGGGGTCCACTTCAGTACCATGGGGTTATACCAAAGCTCCAGTAGGGGCGGGGGAGTGCGTATGATCCTGCAGCACCGATTGACCAAACTTGAGGTCCTCAGCGGCCAAGGTGTCAAACTTGTAAAACTTTGCAAACGTGTTTGCCCCTGACCAAGTAGCTGCTCGGCAAAGTTGTAATGCCGAGACCCCCCAAGCAGCCGCCCGGGATGAGCCCACCTTTCTAGTAGAATGGGCATTTACTGACTTCGGTATTGGCAATCCTGCCATGGAATGAGCGTGCTGAATCGTCCCTCTGATCCAGCGCGCAATGGTCTGCTTAGAAGCAAGACGCCCAATCTTGTTGGGAGCATACAGGACAAACAGAGCCTTTGTTTTCCTTATCCGAGCTGTTCTTGTGACATAAATTTTCAAAGCTCTGACCACATCAAGAGACTTTGACGCAGTGAAGGTGTCAGCAGCCACTGGCACCACAATAGGTTGGTTTATATGGAAAGACGAAATCACCTTCGGAAGAAATTGCTGACGAGTTCTTAACTCTGCCCTATCTTCATGGAAGATCAGGTAAGGGCTCTTGTGAGACAAGACCCCCAACTCAGACACCCGCCTAGTGGATGCCAAGGCCAAAAGCATCACCACTTTACAAGTGAGAAACTTCAATTCTATCTCCTGTAGAGGTTCAAATCAATTCGACTGAAGGAACTGCAACACCACATTAAGGTCCCATGGTGCCACCGGGGGCACAAATGGAGGTTGGATGTGCATCACCCCTTTCACGAACATCTGAACTTCTGGAAAGGAGGCCAATTGTTTTTGGAAGAAAACCGATAAGGCCGAAATCTGTACCTTGATTGAACCCAATCTCAGGCCCGCATCCAGACCTGCCTGTAGAAAATGGAGAAAACGTCCCAAATGAAACTCTTCCATAGGAGCCTTCTTGGTTTCACACCAAGACACAGATTTTCTCCAAATACGGTGGTAATGTTTAGACGTTACTCCTTTCCTGGCCTGAATAAGAGTGGGAATGACTTCCTTAGGAATACACTTTCGGGCTAGGATCCGGCGCTCAACAGCCATGCCGTCAAACGTAGCCGCGGTAAGTCTTGATACACGCACGGCCCCTGCTGTAGCAGGTCCTAGCGAAGAGGAAGAGGCCTGGGATCTTCTATGAGCAACTCCTGAAGATCTGGATATCAAGCCCTCCTTGGCCAGTCTGGGACAATGAGGATCGCTCGAACCCTTGTTCTTCTTATGAGCTTGAGAACTTTCGGTATTAGTGGAAGTGGAGGGAAGACATACACCGACCGAAACATCCACTGGGTCACTAGTGCATCCACTGCTATTGCTTGAGGGTCTCTCGACCTGGAACAATATCTCTGAAGCTTCTTGTTGAGACGAGATGCCATCATGTCTACTTGAGGTATTCCCCAAAGACTTGTCACCTCTGCGAAGACTTCTTGGTGGAGGCCCCACTCTCCTGGATGGAGATCGTGTCTGCTGAGGAAGTCTGCTTCCCAGTTGTCCACTCCCGGAATGAAAATTGCCGACAGAGCTCTTGCATGTCTTTCTGCCCAGAGGAGGATCTTTGTCACCTCTGCCATTGCCTCTCTGCTTTTCGTTCCGCCCTAATGGTTTATGTACGCGACTGCTGTTACATTGTCCGACTGGATCAGCACGGGTTGATCTTAAAGAAGATGCCCCGCTTGTAGAAGGCCGTTGTAAATGGCTCTCAATTCCAGAACGTTTATGTGAAGACAGGTGTCCTGACTTGACCATTTTCCTTGGAAACTTTTTTCCTGTGTGACCGCTCCCCAGCCTCGGAGAGTTGCATCCGTGGTTACTAGGACCCAGTCCTGAATCCCGAACCTGCGTCCCTCTAATAGGTGAGAACTGTGTAGCCACCACAGGAGCGAAATCCTGGCTTTGGAGGACAAGACTATCTTCTGGTGCATGTGTAGGTGGGATCCGGACCACTTGTCCAACAGGTCCCACTGGAATACTCTGGCATGGAATCGGCCAAACTGTTTGGCCTCGTTGGCCGCTACCATCTTCCCCAACAACCGAATGCATTGATGGATCGACACTCTTGTTGGTTTCAAAATTAGTTTGACCATTCTCTGGATTTCCAGAGCCTTTTCCACTGGAAGAAATACCCTCTGTACTTCTGTGTCCAGTATCATCCCCGGAAAGGACAATCTTGTGGTCTGTTCCAACTGCGACTTTGGAAAATTTATGATCCAACCGGGATGTTGGAGTACTGACAGGGAGAGTGCAATGTTCTGCACCAACCGTTCCCTGGATCTCGCTTTTATCGGGAGATCGTCCAGGTAAGGAATTATATTGACTCCTTGTTGTCGAAGGAGGAGCATCATCTCTGCCATCACCTTGGTGACGTGGAGAGTCCGAACGGCAACGTCTAGAACTGGTAATGGCAATCCTGTATTGCGAATCTCAAATATGCTTAGTGAGGAGGATAAATGGGAACATGTAAGTAAGCATCTTTTATGTCCACTGACACCATGACGTCCCCTACCTCTAGACTGGAAATCACTGCTCTCAGAGATTCCATCTTGAACTTGAACCTTCTCAGGTAGAGATTCAGATTTTTCAGGTTTAAAATTGGTCTACGAAGAGGCTTGAATAAAAACCTTCTCCTTGCTGTGACAAGGACACCAGGACAATGACTTGATCCTGACATAATTTTTGAATTGCAGCCTTTACTACTTCTCTGTCCGGAAGAGAAGCTGGCAAGGTCGATTTGAAAAATCGGCATGGGGACGTCTTGAAACTCCAGCTTGTATCCATGGGACACTATTTGCAAGACCCATGGGTCCAGGCCAGATTGAGCCCAGATCTGACTGAAAAGTTTCAGACGTGCCCCCACCCGAGCGGACTCCCGCAAGGAAGCCCCAGCGTCATGCTGCAGATTTGGCAGAAGAAGGGGTGGACTTCTGCTCCTGCGATCCGGGAGACGCTGCAGACTTTTTTCCTCGTCCTCTCCCTCTACCTGCAAAGAAGGGGGACCTTTGGCCTTTTTGTATTTGTTGGACTGAAAGGACTGCATCTGAGAGTGATGTGACTTTTTCGCCGGTGTAGGAGCATAAGGCAAGAGTGTCGACTTACCTGCGGTAGCCGCAGAGACCAACTCCAAACAAGGCCTCACCTTTATACGGGGGCGCCTCCATATTTCTTTTGGAATCTGCGTCAGCATTCCACTGGCGAATCCACAACGCCCTCCGAGCCGATACTGCCAAGGTAGCGGCTTTCAAACCTAAAAGCCCAATATCCTTCATGGCTTCTAGCATGTATGCAGCAGCGTCTTTGATATGACCTAACTTTAGGAGTATCTCGTCTACTCTCTATCTATCGTGTCAATTTCAGATGACAAGTTATCTGACCATTTTTCGATAGCACTACTCACCCACGCGCAAGCAATGGTGGGCCTGAGCAGTGTACCATTGGCCACATAAATAGATTTTTACGTAGTCTCCAACTTGCGGTCTGCCGTCCCAGGTGCAGGGAGAATCACCTTTTTTGTTAACCGTGACAGAGCACTGTCTAAAACTGGGGGTGACTCCCACCTTTTCCTGTCCTCTGCCGGGAAAGGATAAGCAACCTGAATCCTTTTGGGAATCTGAAATTTCTTTTCAGGGTTTGCCCAAATTCCCTCAAATAGAGTATTTAGCTCGTGAGAAGGAGGGAAAGTGACATTAATTTTCTTTTCTTTATAAAAATAAGCCTTCTCCTGAGGTACAGGAGGGGCTTCCGTAACTTCCAAAACCTCCCTTATAGCAACAATCATGTATTGAATGCTTTTTGCCAATTTAGGATCTATTCCCCTGGACAGGCCCGGCTCTACCCGCTCAGCGAAGGGATGCAGTGCAGGGAGGCGCTGGGACGGAGAGGCGCTCCCCCTGCTCTGCATTCCTTCCCTGCTGCGCCGTCCTGTCCCCCCTGCTGCTGCTGCTGTTGCTGTGCCTGTCACTGTATGACAGGCACTGGCTGCGGCACCTGCAGCATGAAAATCCTCCTCCCTCCCCTCCCCTCCCCTCACCTGTGTGACAGGACAGCGCTGTGCACGGGACAGAAGGGGGCGGAGCTAAGCGGACGGAAGGGGCGGGGCTAAACGGGCCAGAAGGGGCGGAGCTACACGGACCAGGCTGCTGTAGTGTATGGAGACTGGCTTAGGTAAGTGAAGTGTGAGAGGGAAATGTGTGTGTGTGTGTGTGTGTGTGTGTGTGTGTGTGTGTGTGTGTGTGTGTGTGTGTGTGTGTTTATGTGTGCTTTAAGGATGCTACTACTACAGGGGGGGCATTACGTGTAACGACGCTATTAATGGGGGCCATTGCGTGTAATGACGCTACTACTGGGGGGTCATTACGTATAAGGACGATACTACTACTTGGGGGCATTAATATGTATAGGACGCTACTATTACTGGGGGGGGGCATTACGTATAACAATACTACTACTAGGGGGGCATTACGTATAAGGATGCTACTACTGGGGGGGGCATTATGTATAAGGACGGTACTACTACTGGGGGCGCATTACGTATAAGGACGCTACTACAACTGGGGGGGGGCATTACGCATAAGGACGCTACTACTACTGGGGGAGGGCATTACGTATAAGGATGCTACTACTGGGGGGGGCATTATGTATAAGGACGGTACTACTACTGGGGGCGCATTACGTATAAGGACGCTACTACAACTGGGGGGGGGGCATTACGCATAAGGACGCTACTACTACTGGGGGAGGGCATTACGTATAAGGATGCTACTACTGGGGGGGGGGCATTATGTATAAGGACGGTACTACTACTGGGGGCGCATTACGTGTAAGGACGCTACTACAACTGGGGGGGGCATTACGCATAAGGACGCTACTACTACTAGGGCGGAATTATGCATATGGACGCTTCTACTACTGGGGGTGCACTACGTATAAGGACGCTTCTACTACTGGGGGTGCACTACGTATAAGGACGCTACTACAACTGGAGGGGGCAATACGTATAAGGATGCTACTACTACTAGGGGGAATTACGTATAAGGACGCTTCTACTACTGGGGGTGCACTACGTATAAGGACGCTACTACTACTGGTGGGGCATTATGTATAAGGATGCTACTACTACTGGTGGGGCATTATGTATAAGGAAGCTACTACTACTGGTGGGGCATTATGTATAAGGACGCTACTACTACTGGGAGGGCATTATGTATAAGGACGCTACTACTACTGGAGGGCATTATGTATAAGGATGCTACTACTACTGGGAGGCATTATGTATAAGGACGCTACTACTACTGGGGGTGCACTATGTATAAGGACGCTACTACTACTGGGGGGGCATTATGTATAAGGACGCTACTACTACTGGGGGGGCATTATGTATAAGGATGCTACTACTACTGGTGGGGCATTATGTATAAGGATGCTACTACTACTGGGAGGCATTATGTATAAGGATGCTACTATTACTGGGAGGGCATTATGCATAAGGACGCTACTACTACTGGGGGGCATTACGCATAAGGACGCTACTACTACTAGGGCGGAATTATGCATATGGACGCTTCTACTACTGGGGGTGCACTACGTATAAGGACGCTACTACTACTGGGGGGCATTACATATAAGGACGCTACTACTACGGGTGGGGCATTACGTATAAGATTAATAAGATTGTGCTACATTGTGGTGTAATTTTGAATGGGGGTACTATTGTGTGGGTATGCCCCTTACTTGTGAGACCACACCCCTTTTTCCGGCGCGCGCCAAAGGAATATGGGAGGGCGCAAATTTATAGTTTGCAGGGGGGCGCCGAACACCCTAGCACCGGCCCTGCCCCTGGAATCACTAGTGTCGGCACAGGAATCAGAGTCCGTGTCGGTATCAGTTTGTAC